>NW_021940750.1:13400909-13669267 GCF_001715985.3 Manacus vitellinus
CTCCTCTTCTCTTCTCCATGGTTCAGCAATATGTGCTACAACTGCTTTGCAGGAAAAAAATAGAGAGATATCAGAAACAGTATTTCTCCCCTTCACGCATGCTTGCAGTATCTAATGGTATTGTAGCAGTAATTTTCTCAATAGTGGTTCATTACCAGCACTTAACAACCCCTTCTGGCAATTAACTAATTATCTTGTCTTTGACTATGGTGAAAGGAAATGGCTATCAAGGGCATTCTTTGCTCAATTAACCAAAAGCAGTAGACACATTCTTAGTAATAATTGTAGAAGGAAATCCCTCCAAAATGCAGTCATCTTACTCAATTTTTCACAGGAGCTGTGCAGTCTGAAATGTTAAATTAAAGAAATTCAGAGGAGTTAACATGCAAGGTTGTGGGGTTTTTTGTTTGTTTGTTTTCTCAAACAAGTATTAGGACAAGAACATTCTTCTGTAAAATACCAGTTCCTGAGCTCTGCCAAGTTTCATGGTATTTTCAGAGCTCAGACTAATGCAGCCATGAGCAGCTCTGCCTGGTATGGTCTCTAGTGTCGTGGGAGCTGGATGTAGCTCAGGGGATGATTCTGCTTGGCCAGCTGCCTTTTCCCCAGAAGAGCTGCCATGGCTTCCTCCACGTGGGCGGAGAGATGGATGGATGGGGATGTATGCCTCCTACAGAGGGCACAGAAACACCTCCATATGGCCCATGCAGAAAAGAAAAGGCAAAGCTGGTTTCTCTCCTTAGTAAAAAGATAGGGCTGTATCTCTCAGTCAAAATGTCTCTAGGTTTCAACTACTCTAATCTGTGTAAGACTTGTAACAAAAAATCCCAACAACTCACCGCTATATAACAGTTGCTGGCTAAAAGTTCTTCAGTGAAAGATGGCATATTGTGAAATAATTGTTGAAATAAAAGATATAATTTTATTAAAAAGACCAATGATATAATTTATAGTTTCTCATTTTCTTCAGAGGAAAAGACTATACTTTTTACATCTCATAATGCTAAACAAGTTATCTAATAGGAACCATGAGAGGTACAAACTTAATGGCAGTTCTTATCTTTCTCTCTGTGTTCTTAATGATTCTTGGCTCTTTCTGTTGGCTCAAGCTGACTCCATATTTTGTCAGATGACCAAAATGCCACTGCAATGTGGGGTACTTTTTCTCCCATTTTGTTTCCCCTCAGAAAATAATAATTTATACACTTGTAAAGGACTCACAACTCTCAAAAAAATCTGAACAGTATCACTGGCTTTTCTTGTCTTCCTGTTAGTGGGAATGGAAAAAAAACAACAATCCCCTCTTCCCTCACCCCTCCTATCCCCAACCATGACCTGTCACTATTTTCTGCTTAGGAACAATAGCAGATTTTAGAAACCTGGAGATATGAATAACTGACAATATTTCTATTCACTTTAGAAGTAATAAAAACATAAATAGGTAGAAATTCAGAATTCGGAGACCTTGCATTGTAATAACAATTACAAATTATCTGGGGAAAAAAATTTCAGTTTGATTTTCTTCCTCAGAAAGTAGTGTTTGTGACCTTTTAATGTAAAACTTTCTCCTCAGTGATCTCTCTTTAAGCTCAATTACACTACTTATCTTCCTTACCATTCAGGTAAACAAACCAACCCAACAGACCCCTACATGCAGTTTCTAAATTCTTCAGGTTTCTTGCCATTTTCTCTGATCTCCTAGCTCTGAATGAACAGGATTTATTTAACCTTTTGCAGTGGGCAGGCTCTCTGGAAATATCCTTGTTGAAGGAAATGCAAGGCATAAAATACATGAAGGTGGAGACATCTTACATTTGATTAATTTTATTAAAAATTACTCTTCACTGAAAAGTAAAAATTTGGTTAATATCTAAAATCAAATATTTCTTTGATTTCATAGAAAGCCTTCAATTAATTCTAATGAGTGATCAAGTCAAAGGTTTGTAGAAAAGTTATCTCGTACATAGAGGTATGTACATAGAGCATATTCTAATGTGTTTAAACCTGTAGTCACTGCTGTTTAGTGTCTCATTTTTCTTGAATAAATGTCTTAGTTATCATTATTAAATGTATGGAGCTGAGGTTAATTTGTTAAAACATATGATGTGAACCTGAATAACATTTCTGCTACCTACATAATGAGAGGCAAGTACTGCACATTATTAAGATAACTATAAAGATTATATCAATAGTTCAATATCCCTCTTTTCACCTTTCTTTGAATGTTTTGATTTAACATGGAAGTATAGGCAATAACCCTAGCAAAACTGATACATTAGAGGCTATTTGTTTATAGCAATAAAACTATAAACCTGTCACTGTAATAATTAATATTATGTTGCTTCCAACACAATGAAAAGTCTGGCACTTTTTTATCACCCATCTTCATGAACTGCTAACCTATTAAACAGATTAATGGTGATCCAAAGAACTACTATAAATAACAGAGTAAGGAATAAATTAACAATAAAAATTAATCTGCACAGTATTTCAAAATCAACTGAATACCATGCCTGAAAGACCACTCCTGCTCTTCAGTTTAACTCTAGATTAAAAGCAGATGGATATGATTATCTATATGTCTTACACATCCTATGGGCTCACCATCCTATGACTCTTTACTCCTTTATACTTGGACAATATCTATTACTTCTTGAAACTTTAGAGAAATAAAACAAGCTTAAGTCACCAAAAAGCACCTAGATTCCATGCTTTTGTTAGTTAGAAACCATAACTAATGAACAACAGTTTAGAAAATATAGTCTTCTACTGCTAGTGACCAAAATTCTGCAGGCAAAATAAAATGTTAATGTGTTATCCAAAGGAGGGAACAATTGACCAGATGATTAGCAATGAGAAAAATGAAAATCTGCCCATAAGAATGGGTGGTTTGGACAACTACCAGAGAACTAGAACTCCAAATAAGTCACTCCCTTCTTGTTTTTCCTTCCCCCCGCTCCACTCCAATAACAAAGGGGCAATATGGAGAAATATAAGGACAAATAACAATTTACTAAAGAAAATAGCAGTAACTACAAAGACACAGTGAAGAAAACAGTTTAAACCAAAAAAGGCACAGATATATTGCCTGGTACCCCCATCCCAAGACAAAGACGAAATGGCTCACATACTGCACCCTATGTGCTATGTGGTCTCACCGGGACAAAGGCCAGGTGGCGCAGAGGCTTCCCCCTGGACCACACCGCCAGGAAAACAAAGAAAAACAATGTAGCAAAGGGTTTTCCATGGGAGGACAGCAAGCAGTAACAGGGTACAGGGTTTCTCTTGGTAGGGGTCAGCAAGTGGCAACAGTACCAGCAAAGTGCACACCCTGGCTGTGACGTGTGGTATTGAATATTCAACGCTGAGGCTCCTCCGGCTGGCTTTACAGCCATAACAAATAATTAGATTACACTTGCAGATAAAACACAGTTTGTAGTAAACAAGACATTTGTTTGTAGTAAAATATTCCATCTAGATGCCATTCCCTCTGTTGTCTTAAAGCCCTTTTTAAAAAATCCTTTCAAATAAATAGATGATGAAAACATGATAAAATAAAGAAGTGTACAGTGATATACATTGTCTATGGTACAGTACGAATGAAAACTTCACAGGACAAATTCATACATTCTTGCAAAACTCTCAAACTACATATACAGTATTCAACATGGAAATTTCTACTGGAAAGTTGTATACATGTGAAAACCAAAGTTCAAAAGAATGAAATAACTATCACATGACAGTGAAATATTTTAAAGTACATTATTTAATTAAATAAATATAAATTTAGCTTAAAGCAAATATGTCTACAATTTGCATAAAATAAGCCCTATTCAGAGATTCCAAGTAGCTGCTGCTTGACTGAATTGAACTCTTATATAATTAGCAGCAACAAAGAAAAAATTCTCAGCCTATACCCTCCTCTGTAATGTTGTGTTGTCAGAAAAGACATTTTGTCTATGCTCTCCCCATACTCCAAATGGAGGATCATGTTCCAGCTTAGCATAAAGATAGATGTAGTGACACATCATGCCTAAAGTAATATCCCAATTACACAGCAGATGGAGCCCAGTTACTCAGACTAGTTGGGAAAATGACCTCAAAAGAAGTATTTTAGCATGAAAAGAGATCAATACAGCACAACAGCAGGAATTTTTATTCTTCCCAGTAAATTCTTAGTAAACTTACTTCTTGTTGAAGGAAAAAAGCCCGTTGTGATAATTATTTCTCTCTGGTCCACTACAGACATGCCACTTAAAAATGTTCAGTAATATCACCACAACAATCCTTAGAAAGAGAACATTCATGATTAATATTTTAAGAACAACTTTTTCCGTTTTGAGGCAAATAATTCATCTGTTCATTCATCTGCAGAGTGCTATTCTTTTTACCTTCCTTGTAGGGTTCCCTGATACCTGAGATGGAGATTTTCAAAAGCATTTCTTTGGAGGCCTACCTTCCTTTCTACTGCAGTCAAGGGTAAAAGTCATCTTGATTTTCACTAGGAGCAAAGAGCTGTAATTTCTAGTTATAGTTTCTTCTTCCTATAGACTTCTGATTTCTGACATCATCATAAATTTTTAGTGTTTCTAAAAGAAGTGCTTTTTTGACAGTCCACATATATGTGGAATGTTTCCACAAAATAGTCTGCATACCAGTTTTATTGCTATTTCCAAGCATAGAAGATATAACTTAAACATAAACCAAATTATTAATTATAATTAATTTCAAAATATCAGCAGCATTAACTAGGCTAACGCCTTCTTTTTCAGTGTCTATGAAAATGTATTTGTACAGTTGTTAGAATGAACAAAGAAAGTGTCTGTGCCATTTTGTAGGACATTTCAGAATGGTAACATCCAGGCTGCACAGAAAATGGCTGATTTCCACTATAAACAAAAAAGGCATTAGCATTGCATAATAGCTCCAGGGCTGGTTTCAGCGGCTTTATATCACATAAGGATGAATGTGAGAATTGCAAGGTGATCTGGGGTGAAAAGCACAGTATGTTTCCTAAACTAGAAACAGTCAAAACCTATTGGGGCATCCTAATAACACTTACTTTCAAAACCATTCAGAAAATGAACATATCTTCTTAAAAGCCTTTGAAATTATTTAACACCTTGGCACAAGTATACCTGTGTCCTTAGTACAGAAGGTTTTGTCTGGATTGCAAAATACTACTTAAGGTACACGTTTTTCTGTCTAAATCTTCAGCACCCTTGGTGCTCACCCCTGTGTGTAGATGAAAGGCATCTTTTGACACTCAGTGCTGGCAATGTTTGTCAGTTCTATGGCTCTGGCTTGAGGCTCTCAGATAGTCATGAGACAGTCTGAGGGAGTAGCCAGAGGTTTGAAGTTAACAAAAAGTGACTGAGTTTATATCGAGGCCTATGTTAAATAAGGTTAGGTCATTTAGTTTAAGTAAGCACATTGTTTATAAAGAATGATGGTTTTAAAATAAGCATTTTTCATTGAAATATTTATGTCAATGCCTCATTGTATCTCTCAATTTTTCCCTTAACTCAAAAAGGTTTGTGAGAGGTCAGTCAGAATTACCACTTGACATCTTTTTTTTCTTATTTTTCTGGTCTTGGAAGAGTTCTTTTGTAGCTGCAGGAGGAAACTAAATGTGTACACTGACACTTAAAGCTATACAGTGTTATCTAAACACTGAGAGAGAATATACAGAAACACAAAATATTTGGCAAATTATTTGAGAAATCACTTTTAAGAAACCATAGTCTGTGTACGTAGGCTTATAGACAGAGAGAAAAAAATTTTTTGAATAATTTTTTTATCAAACTGTACCAGTGAATATTAGACTGGGAAAAAGGCAGGCCCCCCCTCTAGGAATATTGTATTACTTTTAAGTGGCCTAGTAGTAGAGTTTGCAAGAAAATGTCATTTTCTTTTATTGTCAAGATACAAAGATCTATCTTCTTAGAGATAGATCGTATCAACTGTGTGACACGCTGGGAGGTTATCTCAGAAAGAGAATTTTGAGTGATAGCTGCTTGGTATTGAATGTAAGGCGGGAAAATAAAGAACAAGGGATATTGTCTCAAGATCAGTGTAGCTGAGTTCCAGGTACAAGTACCAAAGCACCAATTCTGTGTTTTGTTCTTGGACTTCTTTTGATTAATATCTAAAAAGTATTTAGTATGAATGTTTATGTATGCAGTATTACACTGCCAATTTTTTGTATGCAGCATTGCATACCATAGTCCTACTCAGTAGCTATCAGCTATAAACAAACATTTCTGAAGCGGCTAATTCTGACAAGAATCACCGGATCTTCATGTTCCTGTGACATAGACAATCCCATAGCCAGGAGAAAACCCAAGCGCAAGCTCTCAGACAAGAAAAATAGTCTGCTGTACCATGTGGTCAGACATGCAATGAATGGGACACTCAAGAACAGCCCTTTTCACTGTGCCATTTATAGTTTTATGAATGCACAGGATGAGTGTTCATCTTGTCCAAGTTTATCAGTGGGACCTCCTAGTTTTACTACACCCACACAATTAATACAGTAAATGTGCCTACATAGCATCCTTTTGATATTTTTTGGTTCATCTAATTTTTTTCTTTATGCTTGAAATCTTTTCTACCTTGATCATTTACACAGTCATTACAGGAATAAGTCAGTCTAGGCAGGAGGAATTGCCCTACATTGCTTAAAATTTCTTAAAATGATCTATTTTTAACTTTTCTATACTGAAAGATTTCTTGAACTTTTCTGCACTGAAGTGTATTCCAGCACCTAAATTTTCCTCTTCTTCATTTTCTTCTACTTTTTTCCCCCAAAAATACTGCACTGTAAACCATATACAGATAATTTCTTATGTAATCAGAATTTTAAATGAATATCACCTACTTAACATCCTTCTATGACAAAATAGATAAGTAAATATGGCAGTGTCTGATACTAAAAAACATGGTCTACAAACAGCTGAAAGTTAATGGGAAGAAAAAAACAAGGGGAGAAAAAATTGAGCCTTTTAATTTAATGCAAAAAAATTTTTTTTTTGGTTCTTTGGGTAGTCTGGTGTAAGAAGAGTAATTTTATTACAAGTAATTACTGACCTAAGAGAATGCTTGATGTGAACTTATTAGGGAAATAAAACTGACACTGGATGAAACTGTTTTTGAAATGTCTTTCCATAAATTTCCCACTGAAGTGTTAAACATTATAGGCTACAAATTATTCTCTTGTATATGATTGCACTTTGTTAATTGTCAGAGTGTAGGTTAACTTACATTCACCTCCTAGTTCCCTGTAGTGGCACTGCGAACTAATTTTTTTCGCAGCATGACACCACTGCTTCATGCCAGCTCCCTGATGTCCAAAATGGGAGGCAGAGAACCAGATACACAGACCAAGAGGAACTGAGTTTAATCATGTGGTCTACCTTGTCTCAATGTTTTTCTCTAACAAAAGGACTGTAGCTACCTTGTTGAAAATGTATAAATAAGGGTAAAGTACTGAATTAACTGTAAAATTTGTATTTTTGACTGCAGATTAGGAATAAAAGCTTAATTCTACAACAGAGTCTAAGAGTATCTCAGATGCAGTATTTAGAAGCATATCTTAGATGAAGTATTTAGTGATGAGTATTTTTTTGTTCCTAAATATTCTGAGTTTGTTCTTCCATTTTCAGTAGTCTGATGAAGGCCATATGCGAATTTATTACTACTTATGGACTACTTATGAACTACTGCTTTGATGAAAGCTATTCATAACTTATTCCTTATGCCACTTACTATCTGTCTCACCTCCAGATGTGTTAGGAATTACAGCGAAAGTATTTTCAGCAAAGCATGTTTGTATAAACATATGTGACTCTTTCTAATTCTGACAGCACTCCTGTGACCAGAAATACATTTTGTATATTTGCTCAACACAGACACGACTGTTTAAAAATGCTTGCCATGCCATGGATGTGGTACATATGATTCACTAATCTTATATTTTATTTTTATGTATTAGTTATTTAACAATAGCAGCTGTGGCACTAAAAGGAATTAACATTCCATCATACCAGGTACTGTGCCTGTTAGCAGCTGTCCAAATATCTTCAAAATAGGTAATGGAGAAGTGCAAAACATTTTGCAATGATTTTTGAAGTATTGTCTCGAATATGGCTTGTGTTAACAAGCTATATTCGAGAAAATACTTCAAAAATGTACGTACATGGGGATTTTCTAGCACAAAATGAGATAAGCATGGATGAAAATCCTTGTGGAAATCCTACACGGTCCTGCTGGAAAAAAAGTACATGCACTGACAAGTGAAATAGCATACAGGTCTCTGAGTAGATGTTATTTTACCTACCGTTCTTCATCAATGAGCAGTAAATGATGCTCAAATTTGATGACCTGAAAGGGTGGTCAGTTATTGAAACAGGCTGCCCAGGGAAGTGGTGGAGTCATCATTCCTGGTGTTATTTAAAACACATGTAGATGTGGCACTTAGGGACATGGAAGTGGGTTTAGTGGTGGACTTGGTAGTGCTAGGTTAATGGTTGGACTCAATTTTCTTAGAGGTCTTTTCCAACTTAAAGGATTCTATGATTCTATGATAGCAGTATAAAGAACAACCCCAACAAAATCCATGAACTCAGTTATACTGAAAGTAAACTATTTTATGGTACTCAGTTTTCAATTAAATATTCTGCATTGAGCCTGCTACAATGGATGTCAATTGTCATTTGTAAAGAGAAATCAATATTTGATCAAACATTTCTAGAAAATATTATGCAAAATGCTACTATGAAATTCTCAACACTGCAACCAGACTGTGGAGCATGTTACAGGGAGTCCAAAGCAATGCTCAAACAGAACAATGAGACGAGCTGCCAAAACAAAACAAAAATAAATAAAACTCCCATGTTTTTTGACAACTTTCCTAAGAAATAGATACACCAAGGCCGAGCTGACTCTAAAAATGGGTTTATGGTATTTAAACCATACAGTTATGAGCAGTTAAACAACTGACACTTTGGAGCTGTGTTAAAAGAAAATATAGTATCTCAGAAATTGTATAGTACAGTTACCTAAAAGAAAGGGTTCAGAAGAAGTATAAAATATCAGCTAGAACTATAGACTGGTGAAACATCACCTGTTTCAATGATACACACTATTATCAGAAAACAAGACTAGAAGGAATATTTTGCAAAACAACTGATATCCAGATTTGGCTGGTAGAATAGAAAGAAGAAAAGCAGATATTATCTAAGCTGTAACATTCCTTACCACAGACATATTCCTGCATCATTCGTGAAATTGTTATCAGGGACCTGTTACTCTTACCTATCGCTGTGTCCAGTGATAGGACCTGAGGGAACAGCCTGAAGCTATGTCTGGGAAGGTTTAGGTTGGATATTAGAGAAAGGTTCTTCACACAGTGTGGTTGGGCGCTGGAACAGGCAACAGGCTCCCCAGGGAAGTGGTCACAGCATCAAGACTGACGGAGCTCAAGAAACATTTGGACAATATTAAAATGTATGCTATGCCCATGGATGGGACAAAACAGTAAGCCAACCTCTGTTAAAAAAAAAATTCAAATTTGACAAACTAAAGGGTGAATAACTTCTTTAATGAAACAGTGGAAAGTACTGAGAAATGTCCCAGAGAATGGGAATAACTCAGTGAAACAGAGCAGCTCCAAAATTTAATTAAATCACTTCCTTGTTCTTATAAATATCCTTCCTTGGTCAGAAGGGGTGACTTGGTTTTCAGCAATTATTTCTTATTGATGCATAAGAAATGCCATAAAAATGGAGTTCTGCATAGTGTGGGTCCTGCCTATTGCATGTTGAGCCTCGGTAGGTTGAGGGAAATGCTTAAGGGATGATGCTGGGAGTCTGGAAATATATTTAGAGTCCACATATGTTTTTAGTTTGTCCAAATGCAGCAAAAGAATTAAGCCTGTTTCTTTTAATTTCAAGAGTTAGATGATATATTGACACCTCATGAAACCATGGAAAAAACATGCTGGGAAGGACTCAGATCAGGCAGTATCTACCCTGACCCAAGTTAACCACGATTGATTTACCTTTATGACTGCCAGACCCTTATAAAAGACAACCTTCTCAATACACCAAGTGAAAATGCTGTAAGTCTCCCAAGTCACCTGGAATAGCTAGTTTATCTCTGCTGTAGTTGCCAGGCAACCATCACAATCTTCCAGTTACTAAAAATTTTCTGACTGGAGTTGACCTTACTTTTATGCTATGGTTACCCCTACAGCCTTCCCCAAAATAACAAAATTCTGTCAATTTGCCAGAAACAAATTTCTGTCATTACACTGAAATTTTGCAGCCCATTAGTCCATGCTGCCTTTAGGTGTCCCATTGGCATGAGCTGCTAAAGCAACTGATTTGTTTCAGTTAGAAGCAAGGTTTTTATCTTTTAGTGCATGTTTATTTCTTTCTTAATTTCTTTTAAATGAATATTCATATTGATTCCAAGCATGTAGACCTGGGGACCTACTCTGCATTGCAGTCTTAGCCAAAATCTCAATTAGATCAGATAGTAATGCATTCTATTTTTAAGAATGCAATATGTGGCCTTTGTGGTCTTACAGCAACAAAATACATGTCACTAATTACAGTGTCTCAGTGTCAATAGACAGATCAATATCGGCGCAGAACTGATAATCAAGAAATTCTATGTAAATTAAATCACATTAGCTTTTAATTTATTTAGTATTCATTGCTTATATTGCAAAAGAGGCATGAAAATGAAACTGTTTTACAAAATGTCATGGTTTTACCCCAGACAACAACTAAGTACCACACGGTTGTTCACTCCCTCCTCCCACCCCTCAGTGGGATGGGGAGGAGAATTAGAAAAAGGTAAAATCTATGGGTTGATATAAGAGCAATTTAATAATTTAAATAATGTAAATAAAGATAATAGTAGTACACATAATGAAAAGGAGAGGCAAAGAGAGGAATAAAACCCAAGAGAAAAAAGTGATGCACTATATGATTTCTCACCACCTGTTCATCTATGCCCAGTCCATCCCTGAGCATCAATTGGCATGTTCCAACCAACTCCACCCCAGTTTATATAACAGGTATGATGTTCTGTGGTATGGAATATTCTTTTGGCTAGTTCCGGTCAGCTGTCCTGGCTATGATGCCTCACAGCTTCTTGTGCAGCTCCTCACTGGCAGAACATGGGAAACTTAAAGTCCTGAAAGTCTTTGACTTAGGGAAAGCATTACTTAGCAATGACTGAAACATCAGTGTGTTACCTACATTATTCTCATACAGAATCCAAAAGACAGCGCTGTACCATCTACTAGGAAGAAAATTAAATCTATCCCAGCTGAAACCAGAACACAAAAGTAGACATATATCATTCTTATATTGCTACCAGTGGAGGTAAAAAAAGAGATGTTAAAGGTTCCGAAGACAAAGTACTCAGCCTAAATTCCAGTGCTATTTCATCCACCTAATTTAATAACATCTAAAATTCTTAGAGAAACCATCCAGAAAGAAAACAAATATTAAACAGTGAGCTACTAGGGCACTGCTAGCTACCTAGCTTAAATGGCTATATTGGGATCAAACTACATTTTCTCTACTGACAGTGGAGAAAGTTCCCAAGGAATGTTCATCGCATTGAATGGTGTATTTATGTCTCTATTCACAATAGTTAAATGCAATTCCAATGAGTAACTTAAAACAGATGCCTAACTTTTGGGCAACTGAGGCTCAATGAGATAAATTGTTCAGTTATAGGTAATTAATGGAAAGTACTATGCAGATGGACTTTAGGATCACATTGCAGTTATGTGCAACAAAGGTAGAACTACTCTGGTCTGACTTTATAGCTCTCTGATTTATTCCCTGAACACTACCCTTTCTGTAGATACTTTTCTGTGTTGAAGATGTTTTTTTCCAGCACTTAAAAAAAGATTTAAATCTAAAAGATTGGAGTAAGTGATGTACTGTTTCTTTCCAGATAGATTTCATTTATGTTCTGCAAGCTCAACATCTTAGCCTGGAATGTGATACAATCGTCCTATAACAGTATGACACATACTTAACCTACTTTGAAAAAAGAGTGCAGAGGTTTGACAGGTAAAAATATAATATATCAGTGTTAAATATAAAAAGTTATAAGGACTTCCAACAAAGAACACAGTGATTCAGGATCGATCTTGACAAAATTCCAATTTACCTTCTATATCACTCAGAAAGAAATAAGACTTAAAGGAGTTATAAGGATAATTTTCTTCTACTTTACAGCCAATTTAGGCTTTAAACAAGTAATATTTTACATTAAATTTAATGCAATATAGCTTTGCATTTCTTTTTCCAAGGTAGAGATATTCACACTACTGCTAGTGAAGCTGATAACAAAACTTATTTGGTGATGTATAATGCTAACCTCTGTTTGCTCACTGATTGCTAAAAAGTCAATGTGAAATAGTATCTTAAAAGTGATTTTTATATGCTTCATAAAAAAATACTGCTGAATATGTCCTTTTTATATCAAATTGAAGTACTTGCTGTTGAAGTTTTCAGGGAATCAAGATGATTACAATAGTTTTACAGTCTGCACATATGAAATACTGATTGACATGGCATCTTGGTAAGAAGATCTCTAATACTTCAACTGTGTTATTCCTAAATCTTAAGCTGAGGCCAGACCTGGTAATGATGTCGAAGGTAGCACAAAACAAGTTCCACAAATGCTTTGAGCCCCAGCAGTTTCCCAAAAGAGGCTCTGATTGCTCTTCATACTTGTTTTCAAACCTACGCAGTTTTATTCCGTAATACCAGAATAACTGTTTGTGGAGCTCCATAATAAAAGTACAGAGGAACCACAGACTGCAGAAACCATGCCATTATCTAGTCTTCTGTAGAATCAGTTTTAACACAGGTCAGTTTCCCCACCCAAATTTTAGAGTAGTAGTCTTATAAATGTGGCATAGGGTATAGGGGTGGGGAAGGGAAATATGATGGGATAGAGAAGCACAAAAACAGGTATGAGCATATGAGTCCACTCTCCTGTTTGAATATGCTGATTTATGTGGATTTAATATTTATGAAAAGATTGTCTCAGGCACTTGAACAGTAGAACTGCAAAATGGTTAATATGGGCATGTTTAGTGTTGTTCATTAATTTTCCTTCAAGCTAACTAATTTTTAAAGAGTTTGACAATAATTTGGTAAAAGCAATATGATTAGCCAGTGAGTTAGCAATCTTACACATATGTTTAAGATTAGCAGATTTAGAGAGACCTACAGGGTTTTAGCATATCAAATCACATGGATATTTTGTTTAAATGGCAGCTGCCGTTTTTAATATCTGAGTGCTTTCAATGATGGTATCAGCAGGGTAAGTAACTAAAGCATCTAGTGAGACTGTGCACTCAAAGATGAATGCTGTCTGGAAGTAGGACAACAGCAGAATGTAAGTAGATATGCTAGAGGATATAATGTCAGTGGCTGGAAGCTATTTGGATAGCAAATGCTGCAAGTTTTATGAATGGCTGTCAGGAACCAATCGTATAAAATAAGCCTTACATAAGCCAAAGAGAAGCTTGGGAATCGACTTGTAAAATATTTTCTGCTCCCTCCTTTAGGATCACATGGCAGATCTAGATCTAGATCTGTTTCCCGATGGGATTGATCTTGGTAGAGGAATAGAGTGTCTCCCTGAACTAATTTCTAACTTTAGAAGAGCATCTCTTTCAGAGATAAAAATAGATACATTCATGAATATAATGATGGAGAAGCTATCTTGACATGTCATTCCAGTAGCTAGTTGTTCACATTTCTAAAAATGAAAACAAACCTACTGCGAAAATATCTATTTTCAATTTTCAGTCTCTGGATCCTTTCACACCTTTCTAGGCTACTTGAGACTGCATTCTGTACTATCTAGCTTTTTACACTCTTTATAAAATTACACTCTAACTTTCTTGAAGTTAGTGTGAACACGAATTTCCTAAAACGTTTTCCTATTTGGGAATGTTATTCTACCCTTTTTATCATATTTGTGGTAAAACTTTAGACATTAAGAAAATAGTTATAGCAGACAACTGATGTTATCAAAATGCCTCCAGGATGAATACTTGCAGCTTTGGTTCCTTACTTATGCTCTGCAGAAAGAAACAGGAGACAAATTACTTGAATAGTGGACTCCAAAGAGTCTCCAGTTTTCATCTAAACTCTCTATCTTTACCACAATAGAAATCAGTCTAAGAGCAACACAGATGTCAAACAACCACAGATGTCAAAATATTTTCCTAAAAATACTAGCAGTAATAAAATGCATTCCATCGGAGAATTATTAATCATTTCATTAGCTATCACGTCCAATTTATAATCATACAGGAAGCAAGTATTCACTTGCCTAAAGTCATAATATTATTCAGAAACAGATCTGGAAATAGAAACAAATTTCTTTGAACATTTATCAGAGAATGCACTGAGTGTTTGCTATGATTTAGTGTATCTATTTAAAGCACAACTGGATGTTTTGCCTTCTTTAAAGAGACTGAAAATCTAGGATTAATGACTCAAATATTCAGCCACCTGCAGTGACCACCCAGGTGCTGTAGGAGACTGGACTATTGGTGCTGATGGCTCAATCAACAGTGTGCTTTGCTAACAACGTGCAGAGTGGCCACCCAGGCCAGGGGCTGAAGGCTGCACATCCGACACCTCAGGCTACAAGCTGGGTGTTGAACAAGGTAAGGAAAGAGGCAAACTCTGTGATGTGGGGTAGTGTTTCTTTTTCCTTACATAGATGAATGGGCTGTGATAACTCCCTGGGACATTCACACCCAGACTGAAGGCATTCATCTCTTGTCGATGAATTATAATGGACCATAATGGGCTCAGCTCCACTGATGTAAGAGACAACTGTAACATCTTAGAAGGTGGAGAAGAAGCATCCCGTGACTCATGGTATTACATTATCCAGTGTAAAACTCCCTGTTCCAGGGGAGGTACCGGAGTAATTTCCACATGAACCTGAGCATTACAAACTCTGCATTTTGGGGCTTCCTCCATCACCCAAGACTTCCACCACCAACTAGATGGATTTGGACTGCAACCACTTGACAGGACTGCAACCACCACTACAACCAACAAAGATTGAAATTGAACAACCAAGTCTCATCGCTGGATCCAACAGGTGTCTTACAGGTTGTCCTAGTTAGGACAGCTGAGATCAGTTCATCATGGTGGGTGTAACCCAAAACTGTATTCTATAGCCTTCCATGTCATTTCCCAGAAACTAGACTATTGTTGTCAATAGACTATTCGCACCCTCTGCCCATAGAGCATGGTGGGTGTAACCCAAAACTGTATTCTATAGCCTTCCATGTCATTTCCCAGAAACTAGACTATTGTTGTCAATAGACTATTCGCACCCTCTGCCCATAGAGCCTGACTCCTCAGGCTATAAACTAGGTGTTAAGAGGCCTGTGAGATAGAAGGATGTTTCTGTCCTCACACCCTTTGTGAACTCCCCGCCCTGAGGAGAGTACCAAGCATTCCTGCCTGAACTGGAGGATATATAATCTTGGAGTTTTGGAACATTTTTCAACCCACTCGTGGGATCCAGAGGACGGCTGCATCTCATCGCTCTCAACCAGACTTAGACCACCACTGGACTGCGATCACCAGTTCTGGCCAGACTGCAGCAGCTCTCCCACCAGCAGGTTCTTCCCCTCTCCCTTTACTTTGGACTCAAACAGGGCCCAAGGAACACCACTTTGTTCAGGCCCCAGGGTACTGGGTCATACATTTGGGTTTTTGTGGGTTGAGACCAATTGTTTGTTTGTATTATTGTACTTACTGTATTATTTTAATAAATTGTTATTCTGACTTATAATCTCTCCTTTGAGTTGGGTTCATTCCCCCTGCTGGTTAACTTTTAAACCAGGACACAGGTCCTTCTGATCCCCTGGAGGGTCCACAGTCCTGCTCTGACTGCCTGTACCAGCACCACAGCCTCACTTCAGTACCATGCAAGCAGCCGCTGGTATCAAGTTGCAGCTTATCTACTGTTGCCTGACACCGCTGGTTCTCCAGCCATTCCCGCCAGGATTTCTGGGTGGAGGCAAATCACATGGAAGGACAGCCAATCTTGTCTCTGTCCTGTGGCCTGGTAGGGGTATTAGCATTCTTCTTGGCAAAGAGTTATTTTTTACTTACATCCGGCCATATTTGGTCTCTCTCTCTGTATTGGAGAAACCAGGCCTATTGAATCTGAGGGAAGAGACTTCTCTCCGAGGTTGACATCCCTCCAGATTGTCTGAAACCAAGACAGGTTCACACAAATGATGGCATCTAAAACTTAGGACTTCCAGGAGAAAAATGCACAGAGATTTAAAACTAATTGTTTAACCATGATTTAAATGGAAGAGTTTGGGGTTTTTTCCTCTGTCATGTTTTTTTATTTGGTAAGTTTCAAATATACAAGAATTTTGAACTATTAGACTACTGGAATCTTATTTTATTTCTATTTTCTTTATGTCTAAGGATATTTGGCCAGGTGTGATTTTATCACCAAACCCTTAGCCTCAATAGACCAAATAGGTCTGACATTAGTGAATGAATGAATACATACTTGCAGACATCCCCTGTCCTAATTTAATGGAGCTGAAATTGTGTGTTTGCTCAACTGCTGCTCATATGCACCAATAGTGCCCTCTGCAGTCTTATAATGTAGTTGTGCTGTGCATTATGATAATAAAAGTACAGAAGAAAAGAGTGACTGAGCTTTGAATGTTATGGAGCCGAAGTGTGAGAAACATATGCAATACAATAATACAGTAACCAGAAGTGTTTATTTGATTCCTGTCGACTTTAAATTGGTGATATGTGCAATATGATTGCAGTCTGACTTTGAATGAAGGTCTTTTACTCATACAAGCTGCTGCACTGACATCAGCTGTCAAAATAACTATAAAGTAGAAGGTTGATGCTGCATTATAATGGTCGCATGACATTATGTGCATGAATGTGTGCTCGTGGTTAAAGGGATTCAGCATCCAGTAATGACCTTCTAAGGCCCATTCAAACTATAAATGTTCTTGATTTTGTGACAGTGTTATTCTTACTCTCTGTTTTGAGCACTCTGTCATCATCTCAGCTATTGATTTAATTTACTCCACCACTTTATCCTGCTTAACCACAGTAATCCCAAACCTGCTTACTCCTACATACCTTTCTCCTATTCCTAATACAGTTTTGCTGAATGCACATACTGAATATTTTTGTCACTATTTGTTTCTCATAAAAATTCTAAAATTGATACTCTCACCTTTACAATATCAGCAGTAGAGAAGCATTCAATGAAAGACCCCATAAATTCTTGACTTATCTCTGAGATACCAATGATAAGAGGCATCATATCTGCTCTGGTACTAGCTCACACTGCTCAGCTTCTAAACTCTCATTCCTAGTGTCAGATTTTGCTTCCTGGATCTTCCTGTGTCATCTCTTCTCCCACACCTTGTCCTAATCAAGGCTGGGAATGGGGAATGCATAGAACTAACAAGTCTGTTCCGTACAACTAGATTCAAGTTTGTAGGTTTTTATGTTTTAAAATTTTCTTCAATCACCTACGGCAAATGTTTTGCATAATCTTCTCATTGGCAATAACTGAGAAGAAATCTCTAACACAGACCTGTTTTGTTTGGATAATACAATTACAAGAGAAGTGAAGTTTTCAGATTAGAAAAGGCTTTGAAGAATATAAGAGATCATACATGAGTGAAGTTCAAAAGAAAAGACTTGGAAGGCATTCTGCATTGGAGGGAGTAAATAAGGGTAGTTCAGAACGAAGTAACTTGGTTATCAAGATCATTTACATATTTACATGTTGTTATGTAGTGTAATTACGAGGTCTTGGACACCTAAACAATCTGTTTACTACTGTTGTGATTTTGTCTAAGCCATAATATCAAAATGCAGAAATAGTTTTTCACTTCTGAGTACAGTACAGGGTTAATAGATGGTAATCTGGGAAGTAGTAATTTTATAGTTGTTCCAGTTCCCTAGATCATTTAGAAATAAACAGAGATGATTTTTGATCTAGCTGATTGTATGATTAAGATAAGAAATAAAATGAACATAAATAATTGACAAATTATCCAGAGCAATCTAAGAATTGAATAATTTCATATGACAGAAAAAAAAAAGCATAGTTCTGTTGACAGCTGATCAGGCTGTCCTTAAAAGAGCTAACACATTATTCCCAGCAGGATGAAAATTTGTGAAACATGCTTGCATTCCCTGGGAAAAAAACCCAAAACACAAAAGAGCAAAAGAAAAAAAAAAAGATCACTGGCAGTGAATGCAGGAGAATGAGTTCCATAATTTGTTTGGGTAAGAGGTTTTGTTTGCGCAGACCTCTCACACATGGCTGAATCTTGATGGCCCTATCCAGGCTTAAAATTCAACTCTCACTCACAGGTCACATCCCATAGGACAGTATCCTGCAGCTACCAGACAGTTTGTAATGACAATAACTTGTAGCAAATCCAAATATTTGGAATATTTCACTAGACTGAGCATTTAAAGTGACTTTCTGAAGGTATACCTTCACACTTTAACAGCTATTTTAATATTTAACTTTCTCTGTCTCTTTAGAGCTGATTTTCTAAAAAGGTAATGATTTGGAAAAAAAACCAAATACCAAAAACCCCACTTTGTAGGACCACAAATAGAAGGCCCTGAGATAATGGGGAACTTTATAGTTTCTAGCCAAGAGAGTTTCCTCAGGCCTTGGCCATAGGATTTCCTTTGGATTGGCCATAGGCTTCTCTTGAATTTTGGCCAAATGCTAAGATATCGGTGTTTTTACTAAGCTGCAGTATATTCTAAGGCTAGTGAGAAAATCAACTTTCTGTCCCTATGTGTGAAAAAACCCCAAACCAGAAATCTCCAGACTACCCTAAAATCACTGTTAAAAAGTTGGACACTGAAAAATATTTTTGGTTTGCCAAAATTAAAATATGCCTGCTCCAAGGGCTCTCTCCTGCATGCTACTCATCAAGCTTTATTTACAGCTCCTGTTTTGTGCATTAAGTCTAAATAACCACTGGTAGACAAACCTGACAGCTGCATCAGAAGCTGAAGTAAGGGAAGGTCTGGTCAAAATACAAGCATTTCCCTTGAAATTTTTCTGCTTATCTGACGTTACACCTCTGATCAAACTGAGGGGATCTTGATGGACAATTTTTCTGATTTCCACTGAACGCGAGTCAGCAGTGCGCTCTTGTGGTGATGGGACTGTCTTTGTACCAGGCACAGAGAGGGACCATAGCCAACAGGGCAAGGAAGTGGCTGCTCACTGCTGCTTGCTTGGTACCCAGGTGACCACTTCTGGTGTATCCAGTCCAGGCTGAGACCTCAGAACTAATACATGGATCAACTGGAGGAATATCTCCAAGATGACAAAAGAGGATGCAAAGCATGCACTTTGACAAAGAGCTAAAGGAGCTGGATTTCTTGAGCTTCAGGGAAAAGGATGAGGGGAGCAGCTTCAATCTTCCTAAGGCTGTCTAAAGGAGAGTTGAAGAGATCATGCAACTGAAAACAAATCTGGGGTTTGGGTTATTAGTAAAAGAACTGGTACTTCCTTCCTGTGTTTTCTCAAATTTTGGAAGTATAAATAAATACAAAAAAGTAGCTTATATATAATAAAAGATTGCCTTCTTCATATTCCTAAAACTTAGTAAGCAGCGCTGGTAATGAGCCAACAGCAGTCAGGCATCAGAGGCTGAAGGTCCTTTCTAATTGACTGACATTTGCCCATTTAGCTCACATTCCTGTCAGATATGACATAATGAGACAGATGGTTAAACTGAAAGATTGCTTTGGAAAGGAGAATTTACACTAGTAGTCACCTCAAGGTTTGGAGAGTACGGCCAATGCTGCATTGCTGTTGGTGATAGAGCAGGAGTTAAGGAAGAGAAATTACATGAAATAAAAACATGAAATAAACATACATGAAATAACTCTATGTCTGCTCATCTAGTTTTAACGCTCTGGTTCTCTAGTTTAGGTATGTAGGACCATTTCTGTTTTGCCTCCTGTTATTAACAGTTTCTGAATTATTGTTGATACAATTCTTTACAACCTTCAGTTGACAGCTATTTATCTGCTTCAGCAACTATAACTTCCTTGTCTATACTTTTAAGATCCAAATTATTGTCACCTATATTTAATTAAAATGCCCAGTAACATATGTATAAAGCACAAAATGGTGTTACTTATATGCCTATAACTCTATGATTCACTGGCAAAGGTGCAGCTTCCTTATATTTCATCTAGGTGAGGGCTGTGAGTATATTTATCTCCTGAAAATACCCCTTTACTTCATTTTTTACTATCCTAGCTCATCCCTAAGGCACAGTATCCAAATTTGCACCTACCTATGAAAATACCATCTGACACTGTGGCCCATTTTCTACAGTAAAACTCAGCTGTTTCTGATGGAAATTAGACAGCAAGGCCTTCCAGTCAAGGACTACCTTGTGCTACCTATTTGTACATCACTAAGTGAAATAGACATCTATCCCATGACTTCAATATGACTAGCAGAATTAATATAGGAATTATACGTAACTTCTTAAGCTGGAGATTGCTGAGATATTAGAAGGAAATGCATCTTCATCCAATAAAAAGCACTTCTGATGGCAACATCATGTAAGAATGTTTTGGGATGGGGCTAGAAATAATGGTACTAGAGGAATTCTTCATCTCTTTTCTGTAGCACAGAGAAATTCTTCCATTAAATGTTAGCCCTGACCACATCTGATGAAGAAGAGCAAGTGAGCAGCCTCAGTTCTTGAGGTCTTCTAGGATATAGTAAATTTATACTATTTTATCTTCTCTACCATATTTGTACTGAAAAAATAATCAAGTTCTGGTTGATTTTTGTCTGCAATAAATCTTGATCAAAATCTGAACCTGCATGACTTTTTAATGCCTCACACACTTTATGAATTATAGTGCTATGCTTTATTACTTTGGCCTTTTCAATATTCAGCAATTGACCTAAGTGATCACTTTTGCTTTTTTCTGTTTATAGCTTCACTGACTTCCCTGGTCATTATCCAAAGTAAGGTATAAAAATAGACTTTACATAGGAAAAAATAAAAAACTTTCAAAATTAAAGTTAGATCAGAAATAAAAGCATGAAACTACTTCTGAACTAGTCTCAAGCTGAGGTTGGATGTCATGTGTCAGGTCTCAGACACTAACAATACGCAGTGAAATGTCAGCTTCAAAATTGAACTAAACAGCCAGAAATTTATCTTTAGTGCAGATTTAACTCTAAACATACTTTGAATATTGTCACCATGTGCAAATCCCATCTCCATCTTATAAAATAACAATGAGCTGTGGGCTGTCTTAAGTGCCATGCACAAATGTAATTCCTTTCTTTATGCAATTGTGCTCTGACTTCAAACTGATGGATATGAAAGGAACATAGATGACAATTTAATACAACCCACTACCTTGTAGTATGAAGCTGGCTTTTATGAACAGATATTGTGTCATTCAAATGCCATAGGTTTTCTGTACTTTCACACAATTGCCTATTCACCAGGAGTATTTTCTTAAAAGCACTCACTACACAGCTTAGAGAATAATTCAACTTACACCAGTGCAAAACTCAAGAGGATAGAACCCCCAGGAGACTTGCTGCCTTACATAGTTGAGTACTGTGCAGAAGCCAATGCTGGTTGACTTGATTAGGAAAATTTGACTGTAGATAAGCCATGATAATTATACAGTAACAATATACATTAAAAACTTGATCCTTTCTCAAAATATCTGAAGATATTAAGGAAATTAAATCTGAGAAATTTACGGTGAGAAAATAGAAATCTCTCTATCTTATACACTCAACTGAATCAGCACTCTTGTGATGACCCCTCTGAAGTGTATAGTACCACCAAATGCACAGAAGGAAGAACAGTAAAAATTGAGGTAGTAGAGAGAAATAACAGGATGGAGACAATGGAAAATAATATCTAAACACATCCCTGCTATTTCAAGAAGCAGTATTATGTCTTGGTTGTTTGTTCATTCTTTCAGTTTTCCCCAGAACTTCGTTTTCTGAGGCATATTACAGTATATATGGCACCATCTAGTGGCCTCATAAAAATTTACTTAAATTTTGACCATCGTGAACTATGTATAATTAGTTTTTAGGGACATCTAATAAGTTACTTAGCCATAGAAATCCTGATTAGTAAAATCTTGAATTTTTAGTTCAAGCTGGTACAAAAGTTTCATCATTAGTGAAAATTCACAACAATGTGTTACAAGCTTCTAATATAATTATAATTCTTATGAGAATCTATCACATTCTGGCACTCTAGTCTCAGATATCTGAATAGATGTGTATGCAATGAGGATGCAACATTCTTCTTTGAAGTGAAATTACAAGCCCAAATAAATGGCAAAGCTAAAGGAGAAGTCTACTACTCAGATTCTCATTTGATGTTCAGTCCTTTTATTTCTACTGCAGTGAACATTGATTCTATTACACACATAATACAATATATTAGAGATAGCATCTTATGTGTTATTGGTTTCTGGGTCATAGGACTTTCATTACTTCTCCACAGATCTCCCACCTTTGAAGACTAGATTAATGTTTTAGGATGGGAAGGTACTGGATTTCTCCCAAAAAATTTTTTTGGATCTTCTCCAAACTGAGTGTATTTGCAGGTCTGTAGATCTGTCTTCAGTCACTGAGTAGTTTGTGTACTTTCAAAATCATCCAGTTTTGTTATTGCATTTCCTATGTCAGGCCTTCCTCAATCTCACCTCTCTTCTCAGGTAGGAAGTGAAGATCTATTAGATAATTCTATGTTTTATCATCTTCATATATATATATATATATATATATACATAGCACAAGCTAAATTACTGTTTTCCTACGAAACACTGCTCTTATTTTGGACGTCTAGGATTGCTTTCTGTATTATGCAGAACAAGACGCATGAAAGCAAGAATGTGTTTGTACGTTCTTGCAGTAGTAGGTGAGGTTACATGAAAATTTTCAAGCTATAATGATCTGCAATAGATCTCATTGTCACTGCAAAGTTCTACTTTTTAACTGTCTTCATGTATGAAAATTGCTTTCTGCTTTGAGTTGCATTAAGTCTATGAGCTTTCTCCAAATCTTCAGAAAGCAAATGTACTATTCCTATTATTTTCTTACTTTTCTGGTCCATCGGTGGGGTTTATGAGAAAGCACCTAAAATAATGATGAGCATGCTGGAGGTTTGTACTAAGACAAAAGTTTTAGATTTTAGAAGAGCAAGTGCCAACTCACTCGAGTTCATATGGGAGGGGTTCCATGGGAAGCCTTCATGGAGGATAAAGGAGCTAGTGTGCTGGGATTTTTTCAAGAACCTCTCCTGGAAACATAAACCCAGTTCATTCTCTTTAAAAGTCAGGGAAGTAGGTGGAGCAAAGGACCTCCTTGGCTTAATTGTGAGCTTCTGAGTCTTCTCAAAACCAAAAGAAAAGCATATCAGAGATGGAAAAGCAGATGAATACCTACTGAAAACTACAAAGACATTTTTGATCTTTCTGAATAGTTATGGATAGTCCTGTTCTCTTTGACTCTCTCCCCACTGAAGTAATTCTCAGCTATTTCACCCACATACTAAAGAAAAAAAAGCTCCGAAAGCAATACAGATAAATACAGAATCTGGGTTCAGATGGTATGTGAAGGGAACTACACAAGTGCTTATATAAACAGATAAGACTGCATGTGGCGAATTCTGACTGGAAAACTACACATTTTTCTTGTTATAATTTCACTATCTCAAGACACTGATGAAAGGTCTACAGCTGAACATACTGTTATGAATTAGTCCAGTAACTGTTCCTGTTTCATTATGAGTGTTGAAGCCTTCAACAAATTTTGTGGCAATTAACATTTTACGCAGAGCCATGAAGAAACAGCTGTTGGAAGAACCAACAGCCTTTTTAAAAGTCAGCACCTTTTGCCTGTCTTTATGAAACCACTGGAATATAGAGTGACAACATTGCTGAAAAAATTATGTCCCTGTGTGATATTTGGCTAGGGCATCTGGCCATTACAGGAACAAAACTGCCAACAGGTGCAATAGCAATCTTCACCACTGCTCTTGGGTATGGTTCAATCATCCATTTCCATTTGACAAATAAGTCTCCTTCAGGGCAAGTAGTCTTTTAATAATAATTTTTTTCCCTTTGAATTTTCTCCAGAGATACTTGATATAAGTTTTTGTTTTGCAGCAGTGTGTACAGACTAGTGATTCCTTCTTGCTTTCCACCATGTATCTTCTCAGTCCCTCTCTGACAAAATTGCAGAGATAGCCTCTTCATGCATGAGACCTGTGCATCCATATAAATGTTCCCATTGACAGACACTGAAATGTGATGCTGTCTCAACAATATGGTCATGTGAAGCAGGAAAGAAGCCCAGCACTTCAGTTAAAAGCTCTGCTCTGCATTCTCTCTGTGTTTATAAGATTTTTATTGGCCAACCTTAGTAACAACAGCAAACTTGAAATTGGGTTTTATTCCATCTTTTGCTTCTTTTGAACTCAGTAAACAATTCTGCCACAGTGATCATGCTGATAGCAAATGGCCTGAAAACCTGAGACAGAGCTACATATGAAAAGAGGAACCCCAACCCATTCTGGAGTGCACCCACCAGTGATGTTACCTAATGCTACCACAGTAATGTAACTGTCAGTAAAATGAGGCTGATTTTGACATCAAATGATATTAAGTAGTGCTTGGGAGGGCATATAATCCAAGAGAATACGCTTTGGAATTGCTTGGAACATTTAATAGGCAGAGTGTTCTTCAGATGTGACTACGACACTGCAATGTTTTTCATCAAACTACAGAGCCCTCCAACCACGAGTCTCTCCTTGGAAGAGTCACTTTCCATATTGCAAAATATCTATTTCAACCTGAGGCACACAAAAGTTTGATACCTGCTTTACAACAAACCTCAGAACTACCTCTATTAAAGTAAGCCTTTCATGAAAAGAAAACCTTAACCTATTCATCTACACAGTTGGAATTAGAAGCGTATGGTACGTGATATGCAAATGAGTGACTGGAGTTTAATGATTTTAATGAAGAGATACATCTGGTTTTGGAAGGAGTCCATGCTAATTCCTCTATTCCACTAAAAGCAGTGACAGAACTGAGATATTCACTATTTCAAAACGAAGGGCTAATTAAATCATTTCACAGGCTTAATTTTCCTGATTCCTGCCACAAAATAGATTTATTATATGTCCCAGAGTCATTCTCTGTGTTTCCTCAGCCCTACCTGGTTCAGGCAATCACCGTGGGGCACATTTGCAACAGCGGAGGTGAGCTGTGCAGCAAAAAATACCCCAGGGTGGCCGTGTCCTTCAAAGAACATATTGTCATCATCATTCTTTGTCATAAGAAGATAAATAGCACTTAAAAACTTTCTAGGGGAGATTTAGTTTATATTCATGTTACAAAGACATGTAATAAATATTTTGTTTCTTTAAACACAAAGGTCTCTCTCATGTTTCACCACATTTCACAGCAGAAGTTGAGATATTTTAACACATAATAGCAAAGATAAATGCAGTATAAGTGGGTTGTAGACCTCTTATTCCCAAGATTTCTTCATGCATATTAGCACTCCAAGTTTGACTCTTAATTTTGTACATATGGACCCAAGCAACAGGTCACTGAGTAAGTTTCATGATATGTAAATATCCACTCTTATTTGGCAGCTAGACTAGATTTTAATAAACACCACTTTTTTGAAACCTAATATAACTGAAATGTGCACCTACCACAAGATTACTAATAGTCAGAATAAGCAGCTTAGAAAGCAGAGAGTAAATAAGCTCTGTAATCGGAAATGTTATGTGTTCTGCTGGAAGGAAATGTGATTTTACCAATTACTTCAATGTTATTGAACAGATTTCACTCCACAGGCCAGACAATATCTTTGCAGAACAAGTGTGCAGTAGAGGATAAGTGATAGTAGAAGATGATGCCAAATTGTACATAGAAAAGTTTCAGGACAGAGTTGGTTTCTGCTGTGTGCAATGGCTCTGATTCTCAAGAATAGTCAGTATAACTACACATACAAGATAAGGTTCAGCACTGACACAGTTTTTTTCAGAGCTGGGCAAAATGTTATGCATAAAATAAGCCCAT
The DNA here is from genome assembly GCF_001715985.3 of Manacus vitellinus. Lineage (NCBI taxonomy): Eukaryota > Metazoa > Chordata > Aves > Passeriformes > Pipridae > Manacus > Manacus vitellinus. The sequence continues at coordinate 13,427,135 of NW_021940750.1, forward strand.
ATTTGCATAAAACAAATTACTAAAAATAGTTACAATAGCGATAGCTTTGCTTTCACTATTTTACCATAGCATAACTGAGCTGCTGTTTAATTCCAGTAAAAAGCCAAGTTTTAGGTTGATTCTTTTTTTGTTTGTTTTAAATTAAGATATTAAAGAATCTTTTATTATTTGGTTTTGTTCAATATTTAATCCCCATTGTTTTCCAATTGTATTGGAGATATATCAATTTACAGGTCAAAGCTTAACGCTAACTTCAGACATCTATTTTGTTACTCCTGGGCTCACAATCTTTATTTTATTTCGCACTGGGTCTCCCCCAAACACAGCTTGAAATAGAGGAAAATTGACAAATCTCTTGCTAAACATGCAAAAGAGCAATACAGTGAAGATGTCAGAATTTATTTCTGATACCAAAATTATATCTGAAGTGCCTTCTGAAAATAACATTCACTGATTTAAAACTTTTGGACAGAATCATATTAATAGACTTCACTTACCACTAAACCCTCTTAATGAATGGCCAGTTACAGGATGAGGATGGTCACTTCACAAACAGGGACAGAGACAAGGCAGAGGTGTTTAACACTTTCTTTGCTTCTGTCTTCAACATGAGTCATGAAGCAACGAAGATGGTGAAGGGCCTTGAGGGGAAGCCATATGAGGAGCAGCTGATGTCACAGCGTCTGTTCAGCCTGGAGAAGAGGAGACTGAGGAGAAACTTCATTGCAGTCTGGAATTTCCTTGTGAGAGGAAGAGGAGGTGTAGACATTGATCTCTTCTCTGTGGTGATCAGTGACAGAACCCAAGGCAATGGCATGAAGTGTCAGGGGAGGTTTAGGTTGGATATTAGAAAAAAGGTTCTCCACACAGAGGGTGACTGGAGACTGGAACAGGCTCCCAGGGAAGTGGTCACAGCACCAAGCCTGCCAGAGTTCAAGAAGTATTTGGACAATACTCTCAGGTACAAGGTGTGACTCTTGGGCATGGTCCTGTGTAGGTCCAGGAGTTAAACTCAATGATCCTCGTGGGTCCCTTCCAACTCAGCATATTCTGTGATTCTGTGAATACTAATTATATTACTTTGGAATGAACTAGGAGCTTGGGGATGCTGCATGAAGAGTCAAAATTAATTTTGCTAAAACTCTTGTAAAATTTTAGACACCTAATGAAGGTGTCTAAATTAGAAAGGTGTCTTTAAATTAAAAAGCTGTTGTCTCTAGGATTCTTTTAAAGACAGTAGTTAGCAAGACTTCTGCTCTGAATTATCTTCTGAAGGACTCAGAGCCTTTTTGCTACAGTTGCACTGTGGGACAGGCAGAATCCAGTCCCTTTACTGTTAAAACCAGAGAGATGGCTGGAGTTCAAGACTTCCACCTTTCAGGTTCCAGACATGGCCCTGTTACATGCTTTAACCTGAGCTAGACAATCCTCCCACTGTTTTTACATAACTTCTAGTTCCTGTTCAGGGGCAGTAACCTCACAAGCAGCCTGACTTCATCACCAGTTTTCCACCTTTTATTATACACAGTTTTGCACTTGGCAGATACATGAAATGTATGTAGGCCTTTTCAGCCAAAAAAGCTTCCCTGTGAATTGAAATTGCTTCAGAGGCTTATGGCATTGGTTAGCAAAGATTGTGAATGTTTGGAAGACTACTGTTGTCAGTGGTTGTCCCACATCACCACCTTTTTCTCCAAAAGACCAAAAGGAAGTAATGATTTCTGTGTTAAATTCACAAGACTTGTGTTGCTATAGATATAAGATATTAGACTGACAATGAATTCATCCAGAGCTATTAAATCACTTTCAAGGCTGTAAAAACACAGTCCCTAGTAAATTGTCATTGCTAAGGTTCTTATGGCCTTTTATAGTGTATACTATGCAGCATATAATGTGTAGAATAAAGGTTTCCCCTATGTATTTTGAATAATTATTCTTTACATAAAAATATTTTCTTTCTCCTTCAAATCACCATTTATTCTGTTGCCAAGGAAGGTTTTCTTTAGAGTACAACAATAATAATAATAATAATAGAAATCTACACTGTTGTGTTTCTGAAAGCTCTGATAAATTACCTAGCACTTTCATAGAGGTGTGGTACATGACTGATGGTAGAATAGCTGTACTATCTTTTTTACCTTTACTATAAGGGTAAGATGGCCAATCGTTGCCACGAGTAAGGGAAATATGGTTTACTGTTAAATTATCAGATAGTTTTCTAATTCAAATCTTAAGATAGTATAACACCAAAGTCTCAATGTCTTTTCCAGAAGTTACTTTTACAGTGGGGGCTATATCAACAAAAAGATATTGGTATCTAATGTGTCCTCTTAAATGCTTACTGTCAAACTCGATAGACTAAATGGAGATGCAGTAGTCTTCATGTCCTCTTACTTCTGTCACAGAACTTGCCTCAGAGCAACTAATCCTTGCCAAACAGAAGTAACTGCAGCTACAACTCTCATCTAACCTCTTATGGTGAAAATATAGTTCATTTCACTTGTGGCACTTGAAAAGCATTACTGAGAATCATCTGTCCAATAAATGTGAAAGAGAAGGACATTCTTTTACCCATAGCTTAATGGTCAACATTTGTGTTGGGATGCAGAAATTCCAGCTCTCTTTTTTTTCTTCTCTCTTGTCTGGGGATGTTTGATTTGACATCAACCTTCAAGTGGAAAAGTGACTTTACTGCCAGGCTAGAAAAATCTAAGGGAGCATAATCTCTCTTACTTGAAGACTTTCCATTTTGTACAAAACAAATATCACTGACACAGGAACAGAACCCCAGGTATGAAAGTGTTACTACTCTGCTGGAGCTCTAAGGTTACAAAAGCCTCCTTGTAGTACTTTTTCCACAGCTAATCAAAAGGGATTCTAAATGATTTTTTTTTTGTCATTGAATATAAATTAGAGTTTTTAACATTTTAAACAGAGAAAAACTGAAGATGACTAGGTCACATGGGAAAGCATTTTAAAAAATATCCAGCTTGATTCCAGATAACTTACTGGCTTCCCAGGTCACAGAAAACTCTGTGCATTTCTTGCTGGCCCTGAGGGAGCTCCTCCTCCCTCAACTTACTATTCTGCTCCCTGCTTCTCCCCACGGCAGGCAGTAGGTTCTCCTCTTGATCTTCACTTCTCTAGGCTGGAAAAGTTCAGTTTCTGTCACCTCTCCATCATGTGCTAAGAAGTTGTATTCATTCTGGATAAAAATAGAAAACATCAAAGGAGATTAAGAGGCAGTCTGAGAACATTTGTTTATTCCATATTCCTTCTGTCCCTTGTGCTCTGGGGAATGTTTTGCAAGTTGTCGTATTCATATCACTCTAAACCTACATTTAAGAGATGGTAAATGGACAACTTGCTCTTAGATTATCTCTATAACAAAGCCACTAGTGCACAAGAGGGCAGTATGTCACAGGGAAATCTAGCAGTGGAGTTATAAAGTACACTGCTGCTGTTTTTGGCATAAAGATTATTTGGGGCTGATGTACCAGCTCAATTATTTTAAATCCAGTCATTGAGCCAATTTAACAAGCCCAAGGAACTAAGCAAATTAACCATGTTTTCCTACAATTTTTCCAGACTTTACATCTTTATTGACTATACAGGCTTTTTATATACTATTTCACACTAATGCATATAGGGAATTCTGCCAGGAGTGACAATATTACAGTGCTGCTGTAAGCTGCAGCCAAAGTGTGATAATGGCAATGATTGACTAGGCAGCAAGTGCTGGCTGTCATACTCCAAGGTCACCTTTCAGTCGCAGCAGACAAACTTCCAAAAGCTAATGTTTCACCACCCTAAGGATTCTAGAATCGAGTTTTCCTCCTGTGTAATTTCAGGAGATGTAAGGTATATTTGTGATGAATATGCAGATAGAGTATTTTAACTTACCTGGATATGAAATGAATTTTCGTTGTGCCTGGGATTCAATATGACAAGTTAATTTAGGTCTTACTGCATTTTGAAGTCTCCTAGACACCCAACTATGTAATTATCACCATCTAGTCTACATGTTGTTCTGTTCTACACTGCAAACACTTCTGTAATGTAGTAATGCATTGTTAATATGTCTGAGTTTATGGTATATAAGAGTTGGGACCCACCATGAATGTGTTTGTGCTGCAGGTCTTGAGAATAATATTTGAATGCTGTCATAGTTCTTTATCTTAAAGACCCTTGTAAACCCTTTAACCACAGAATAAACCATCAAAGTACATCAACATTCCTCATAGTGTCTGAAAGTCTCTTCTACTGAGTCCAGTGACTGGGATATTAAATGTCAACATACAGGTGTATTAAAACTACAGTGGAAGAAAGTCTATAAAATGTCTTCTCAAAATGCTGGACTCACACCAATACTCTTATTCAATGTACATTTTACTTACACTTGACTAAAAGGAATAAGTGTGCAAAGAAAACAAGCAACCAGTGCTTCATATAAGAACACCTTTAAAGGAACCAATATTACAGAAGTGTAGAGCACTGACATGCTGGGGGGGAAAAAAAGACAAAAAATAACCTATGACACATCACTAATTTGCTTTTGAAGTATCTTCTCCCCCAAGCTTCTCTCTTTATTGCATGTGGAGTCCAGACAAAAAAATAATGCTCTTACTGTTGTGCAAGACACTCATTATTTTGTAGTCTTCAGTTCAAATTTTCCCTTAGCAAAAGAATATTGTGCCTAGACTCTCAACAGAGAGAAGGGCAATGAGGAGGGGGAAGGAAAAGCAAAGTCTAAATTTGTTCTGCTGTGTCTTAGGTGTTTGGGTTTCTGATCCCTCTTTCAGAAACAGACTGGAGGCAGTACAGCCACAGGATATTCACAGCAACTTTGGTAAGGGTATCTTGTGGAACACTAATTTAAAAATACGTTTGAAAACATATTTGAAAGTATGCTCTTCAGCAAGAAAAATAATTGAAATTGCAATCTTCCCTTCCATACAACCCTTTCCAGAGGATAAATCCTCCACACAATAAAGTAATTTGTAAGATGCAGTCACTCAAGTGCATATTGTTGATTTGATATCATAGTATCTTGCAAAATAGAAAGAGTAAACCATCCAGCAAATAGATATGCTTAAAATGAGAATTAGCTCTCATTCTTAGGTACCATGAAGCTGAAAAAACTATTGTCTTAAGTTTCCTACTTCATTCCCAGGGGCTGGGAAATTTCTAACCTGGGCTGAAAAACCACTTAAGCTATATGAATGGAATCAGTCTCTGAATGCTTAGAAATATAACTCAGCCAGCAGTTGAAACACAAGTCAGGTAATGTTAAGGTATTTTAAATGAAACTTTTTTTATTATTTTAAATGAAAATTTTCATTTCTCTGTGCTTTTAATTAATTAATTGCATGCTGTTCATTTGCAAATATTTTCAAACTTGATACTTTGAATTTTTTTTTAATGGATATTCCTTTGCCCAAGAGGTAATTAGAACTCTCACTCTAATCACGTTATCTACCATACAGTACAAAACTGTCATCTGCATATCATACTTCCAGTATAGAATCCTCTGAATAGTCTCCGCTTGGGATACTCTGGGTAATTTGAATTGCAGTTTTTCAGTGTTTCATTTCTTTGTCTTCAGAGAAACTGCTTTGAATTCAGTCTTAGTTTTATTTCTGGTGTGTGAGACCATAAATGTTTCTGATAAATCTAAAAACATGATCACTTCTAAGTTTTCAAGATCTGTTCTCAAGTTGGCAGAAAACCCAGTCAAAACCTGCACCCAAGATTTTTCTTCCATCTCATTAATTTGTGTTCAAACCTGGATGGAAATTTAGTAGCACTTATCTTAGCTTCACCTACCTCAATTTTAATAGAGATAAAACTATGATATCCAATCGTGCTCATTGTGCAAAAATATTAAATACAAAATCTAATCTTTGTGTATTAGTAGCAAATGCTTCATGTAACTGTAATGTAAATGTCTGTCAGATAGAGGGCATGAAAATGCTGTTACACTGTAATTGAATATAAGCTTGAGCACGTTTCTATAGTTGCCAGAGAAATTTTCTTCTTTTTGCACACATAGATTATAAATCATTTATTGTTGGATAACTAAGGCATCTCACTTTTAATGAAATTTAAAAATCTTTTCAAAAATATATTGGAACATCTATAATTTTAATTGTGTAAGTAATTTTAGAAAATATGTATTTTCAATGTAATTTTTTTATTGTAGGACTAAAAATCCTCTGACATTAAATATTTCAGAAATGTTGACATACTCCTAATGTCCAGCTTCTAGGTTCTACTTACAGTCTTCCTCCTCCCCGTTATCTGCATTTATAGCCCCAAGGCATGGAGGCTGGTGGTGATCTCAAAATAGTGAAAAGTGTGTGGGATCTCTGAGGAATCTTGGAGCCCAGGTATGTGCTGGGATCATCCCAGTAGTTCACTTGTGAGACATTTGACTCGGTGTCAGATGAAGTCAATATAGGTCTGTGGACCTCTTCTGTTTCGTGAAGGTTCCTGGTGGAATTGCACTGAAACTTACCATTAGCTACCTGTGCCTTTTGGACAAGGAAACAGTAGTCAAAGTGGCTCTTGAGTCTTGAATTGGGCTTTACAGTCATGATTCTTCACTACCTGGAAGAAAACTGCTCTCAGACTTAGTCTTCATTTCTTTGGAGTTTTTCAGTCATGTCCAAATGGCTGCTATCGTTTGAGTTTTCTGAACAATCATCCTTTGATTTTGTGCTGGGCTTAGTGCAAAGATTTCATAGGGCATCTCGAAAGTCTTATACATACAAAAATCCTGTTATTTCCTGTTCCAAAAATCTAATCTTTTACATACAACTTGATCTTTTCCTGCCTAAGATTATTACTTTGAGAAAATTTTCTTTAGTTTATGACTTTATTCAATTTATTCCGTGTTCCAAACATTTTCAGCTTAATCAATTCTGCGCGCGTGCACACACACACACACACACACACACACGCACACTTTTTTTCAAAAGGAGACAATGTTATATTTACTGCAAGAGACTGTTCAGGAAAATAGAAAAATTATTCCAATTTTGTTTTTACAATCCGTACTCTACAAAAAGTAGAATAGCCCTGGTTAATAACAGTATGTCCAAAACTGGTATATCAGTGCCTCTGCACAGATTTCCTTGCCCTGTGAACAATGGAAAAACAACAGCTAAAGAGATACAGAGTATTCTGCATTTCTTTCCCCAAACTGAGCAGTTCCCAGTGAACATGACGAGAGTTCAGGTTGGGGCAGTACTAGTAGGAAAGTTCTGCAAAGTTCACTTTCACTCAGCCTTCATCTATTTGCAAAGCAATACAGTGTTGGTTGCTTGCATTGTATCATTCCTGGGGTCTTTGTATTCAGAACTGACAAACTGAAAATGCCTCAATCATATGGTACAGGCAGTTCACTAACAGAGGGTTTAACAAAAAGCTTGCTTGGTCTGTGCAACCACCTCAACAATCATGTCCTCAACAGCCAGCAGCCCATGACAATGGCAAGATGCATGCATTTCTCAGTAAGGTTGCCACAGAGAGATGTAAATCTCTCTGCTCTGGATATCATTCTTCTGTAAGAGACTGTGGGCTTTTCTGCAACTTATTCAGATATAGTTTCATTGGTGCAACAATATTTCAAAATCCTGTCCCATTGCTCATTTTCTTTTTCTTCAATATTTTGTGGCTATGCTTATTAATGTGAGGTTACAGAGAACTGAGCAATTCCTACAGTTTCTCCCACAATTTTGTCATCTCTTGTGTTTATTCAGTTCACAGCTCTTTAAGTTAAACTGAAAAACCTAGTGTAAGACAAAAGACAATCAGCTGTGATGATGAAAAAAAAGGTCAGGGCATGTTTTATTGCAGCTCATCTTGTTACTTTTTAACCAATTGTAGCTTTTGTTTTCTATGCACCCTGATAAAAATGCTTATTGTAACCAACATTTAAAAGATTAGTGCAGTTTATTAGCATTAGTACTCATTTCCACAAATATGTGTTATTGTGTATTAGAAGGACAATTGAGTTACCAAAAAGGATTTTGCAGAGTCAAAATGAAAAAGTCACGTGTCAATTTGCAAAGAATCCTGTCCAGCTCCTAGAGTATATTCTAGGGTATGTTTTCCACATTGCCCTGCACAAGGGAGAGGAATAATTACTTTTTTGACTTTGTCTCCTAACCATGTGAATAGCATAGGATATGTTCAGAATAAAAGGCATTTTGGTGGCGTCCACAAAATGCCAATATAAAACTGTTAGAAAGGTCCAATAAATTACCCAGTGATTATTACTGTCCAAACATCCTTCTCCTGAACCCAAGAAAAGTCTCCAGATGGGATTTATCAGAAGAGATGCTCAGACACTGAAATGGGACTGAACAAAAACCACACCTTTATTCATTATCATATATTCATATTCAGGTACAATTCCTGTGCTAGTGTATGAGCACAGACAAATACTTTGTCACTGGAACATATCAAGGAGCATATGACCCAACAAAAAAATCAGGTAACTGAAGGTTGATGAAAGGAATTGAAATTGTATAAAACCCATAATTTCAGCTGGAAATGCATTGAATGAAGAGAGAATTGTGGCTAAGGAAGAAGGCCATCATTCACATATATTTGTTTTACCTTGTATACATATTTTATTTTTATTATTGGTTTTATATTTTAAAAGATGCAGTAATGTGCTTTCAGAAAAAAAAAGACATCTTCTGAATATCCTATTGCAGAAAACAAATTGAAAAACTGGTCAGGGACAGCTTTTGAATTTCAAAAATAGCTCATGAATTTGCAAATGTGCCTGTTTGGTGCAGATAGCAGCAACACCTCCTCAGACATCATGGTCTATAATGCACTTCGACATGGTTACTTGAGAAGTAGTAAATGAACTGCAGTCCTTGTCCCCTTTGCTTGATCAAAAGTAAACAGTCACAACTGTGCCAGGATTAATTCACAAAAAAAAGGCATGGAGAAAACTAATGCAAGTGTCTTGAGTCTCTGAAAGGATACTAGAACCTTTCTAGGATAGCAGCCTTTGCATAGCAAATAATCCAGAGACTGGAAACCAATTTAAGAAAATAGGAAGCATTTATCATTTGTACCTGCTGGGCTGCAGTGTGCTGGCACAAGAACATTTTCAATTTGAACAGCTATTAGCAGGATGTCAAAATAGACTTTATTTCAGAATCTTCAGGACTTATGTCTGTATTTTACAATAAAAAGTACAGTTAGAAGTTGAATCTTTCTCCATACAGGAAAAGATTAATAGCCCTATTCAGATAGCCTTTTGCTTTACTCGTTATGTTTGGATTAAGTATTAAAATATAGAGCTTCTGAACTATAGCTCCAAAGTAGAACAGAAAAATCTCAGATGTGTCTCCCTCCAGCTTCAGTGAGAGGCAATATCTGCCTTTTCTTTTATAATATTGGACTTTTAAGGTCATGAATTTTAGGTCATGAATTTTTTTTTTGAGTTCTGATTTCTTTTTAAAACTGTATTTCTTTTTAAAACAGGTTAATCAGACTGTAAACAAAACAATTCAACATTTTCAGAATAGCAAAATGAAAACATGCGAAAGTAAATTAAAAAAGCTCTACAAGTTCTTCAGAAGGCTTGGGTGAGGTAGAAGAGATGGAGGTGTGGCTCTTGACTCTCTAGAGTTTGAGGTCAGTGATGATAAGGTTGAGGTGCTTATGGGTGAGAATCAGGGGGAAGGCCAACAAGGCTGACATCCTGGTGGCAGTCTGTTATAGAGCAACCAGGGTGAAGAGCGCGATGAATTATTCTACAAGCAACTGGTGGAGGTTTCAAAATCACCAGCCCTTGTTCTTGTGGATGACTTTAACCTGCCAGATGTCTGCTGGGAACTCAACAGACAAAGTGGAAAAGAGGCAGTCTAGGAGATTCCTAGAGTGTATGGAGAATAATTTCCTGTTGCAGCTGATAAATGAACCTACCAGGGCTGGGGCCCCATTAGACCTGCTGTTTAAAACACCTCTGCCTTGGACCTCTGGAGGGCAGACTTCGGCCTATTCAGAAAGCTGGTTCAGAGAGTACTTGGGAAACAGCCCTTAAAAACAAAGGGGTCCAGGAAGGATGAACATACTTCAAGAAATAAATCTTGAAGGCGCAGGAGCAGGCTGTCCCTATGTGCCGAAAGGTGAGCCGGTGGGGAAGACAACTGGTCTGGCTGAACAGGGACATTTTGCAGGAAATTGGGGAAAAAACAGAGAGTATATAGCCTTTGGAAAAAGGGCAGGCAACTCATGATGTGTTTAGGAATGTAGTTAGGTCATGTAGAAAGAAAATTAGAGAGGCAAAAGCACAATTTGAACTTAATCTGCCCATTTCTGTTAAGGACAACAAAAAGTGTTTTTATAAATATATCAATAGCTAAAGGAAAATCTCCATTCTTTGTTGGACATGGAGGGGAATATAGTTACCAAAGACAAGGATAAGGCTGAGGAACTTAACACCTTCTTTGCCTCAGTTTTCAGCAAGAAGACAGGACAACAGACTTCCTGGGCTGGTAGGCAGTGATGAGGAGCTGAATAGGCCCCCTGTTATCCAGGAGGAAGAAGTTAGTGACCTGCTGAGACACTTGGATCCTCAGAGGTCTATGGGACCAGATGGGATCCATCCTAGGGTAATGAGGGAACTGGTGGAAGAGCTTGCCAAACCGCTCTCTATCATTTATCACCAGTCCTGGCTCACTGGGGAGGGTCCTACAGGATTGGAAACTTGGCCACACCTGGAGTCCTGTGTCCAGTTCTGGGCCCCTCAGTTTAGAAAGGACACTGAGGTGCTGGAGAGTGTCCAAAGAAGAGCAACAAGGCTGGTGAAGGGGCTGGAGCACAGGCCCTATGAGGAGAGGCTGAGGGAGCTGGGGTTGTTCGGCCTGGAGAAGAGGAGACTCGGGGAGACCTCATCACTCTCTACAACTCCCTGAAAGGAGGTTGTTGAGGGGTAGCAGTCGATCTCTTCTCCCAGGTGACCAGCAGTAGGACAAGAGGGCACAGTCTTAAGCTGTGCCAGGGGAGGTTTAGTTTAGACATTAGAAAAAAATTCTTTACAGAGAGAGTGATCAGACATTGGAATGAGCTGCCAAGGGAGGTGATGGAATCACCATCTCTGGAGGTATTTAAGAAGAGACTGTGGCACTTAGAAGAGGATATGGCACTTAGTGTCATGGTCTAGTTGACAGGGTGGTGTTGGGTTATGGGTTGAACTCTTTCCAACCTGGTTGATTCTGTGACTCTGTGATTCTGTAACTGGAAAATTTATGGGAGCTGAGTTTTTGAGTGGCAAAACATTTTCTAACAACCTACCTGTGGTTGAAGCACAGCTGTATCAGTGTATACTTGGAAAAGTGCAGCTCAGGGCATTAGAAAGAAGTGCATCAGATGAAATACAGACAGAATTGTACTCACATCAGATGAAATAATGGGGAGAGAATCACATTCCCCAAGGAAATCTTTACCTGCCTAAGCCCTGCAGCCATCCTCTCTCATTCTTCACCCACTATGTCTGAAAGGGTAAAAAGATGGATGTAAGTTCCACAGAGTTAGGTCTATAATACTATCATGACTGGAATTAAGCCAGAGATCTGTGAAGAAAAGTTGGTGACATGACTACAAATACAGAATCATAAGCCTAAGATAGTCAGTTACAAGTACATAAACAGTACATAAACAGACTGTACATAAACAGACTGTACATAAACAGACTGGCCCTTCCTAACTCTCAAAAGCCTGATGTTGCAAATTTAGGTTCTGTGTACACATACAGATACACACACGTACACATTATCTACATGTTTATATCAAACTTGCATACTCACAAAAGCATCTCGAAAATACAGTGCCAAAGGTATTTGTCCCACTCTGCTCTGCACTGGTGCCACCTCACCCATAATATTGTGTGCAGTTCTGGGCATTGCAATATAAGAAAGATATTAAGTTCTTAGAGAGCATCCAAAGGAGGGCAACAAACATGGTGAAGGGTATTGAAGGGAAGCCGTATGAGGAGCAGCTGAGGTCACTTGGTCTGTTCAGCCTGGAGAAGAAGAGACTGAGGAGAAACTTCATTGCAGTCTACAACTTCCTTGTGAAGGGAAGAGGAGGGGCAGGTACCAATCTCTACTCTGTGGTGACCAGTGGCAGGATCCAAGGGAATGGCCTGAAGTTTTGTCAGGTGAACAGGCTCCCCAGGGAAGTGGTCACAGCACCAAGCCTGACAGAGTTCAAGAAGAGTTTTGATGATACTCTCAGGCACATGGTGTGACTCTTGGGGATGTGTGTGCAGGGCTAAGGCTTGGACTTGGTGATGTCTGTGGGTCCCTTCCAACTCAGCATATTCAGTGGTTCTGTGATTCTCTATTAACAAAATTACAATTGGCTTACTGGTATAAGCATCTTTCATCTATTTTAACATAGGTGATCCAATTAAAACTGCAATGAGAATTCAGTCAGAGAGAATGTGACAGTGTATTACAATCAAGCGTGTTGAAGATGATAGTCTTGCTTTTACAAAATGCATACTGAGATCCCCCCAAAAAACCAAATGTGGTCAGAAGCTAGGTTGAATCTCCTACATAAATGCTACCTACATATCTTACCATTTATATCAAGGACCACAGTGAAAATATTTTAGCAATTAAATGGGAAAAGCCTAAAAGAAACTGAGAGAACAAGCAAGAAAAATTGTCATATATTTTACTTTTAATATTTGAACTATATCTTACAGGGATGTATTCTTTAATTTCTGTCAGAATTTCCTTGTTGACCTGTAATATATAAATTGCAATTTTTTATAGTATACAAATGTAGAGTTCTCTTCTGCTTCTGCACAGTCAGCTAGGAGGATGAAGTTCAGTTAATCAAGGTATCTTAAGTTAAATTCTCCACTCATATATATTAGTACAAACACAGTCACTCGCCGAAGATAATACAGATGTGTTTTTAATCCTATAAACATGGAGGTCAGCATAAATCACCTCCATATTTATAGGACTAAGCCCACACATTTTAATTAACTACGTCCATGATTAAAAATACAGCTCACTTACTGAGTTCATGGATTCTAGATTTTTACTGCCTTCTCTTAAAAAGCAGGATCTGCTTTATGAAAACAGAAGGTTACCACTGACAAGTAAAAATCTAGAATCCATGAACTCAGTAAGTATTATTTGACAAAATCATCCACCATCAGCTACAGAGCTGTATCAGGTAGAAATGTAACCCCTTAAGTATATTTCCAAAAATAGCTTTAAAGTGTTATTTTGTTAAATTTGAACATCATTGGTAGAAAGGACACTTTTTTTTCCTCTTGGTTCTTTTATACATTCTAACAGAAAGAGGGAAAATAGATTTCAGCAAAGGTACCTACTGTTCCAATCACTTGCAAAACAGTAGGAATTATTTTAATGGACACAATTTAAAGTAGACCTTTACCAAGCACGACCTTCTATTTAAAACTGAAAAATATAATGAAGTAATTCTGTTAAAATATAACTAAGTAAAATGCATAAAATAAGAGCACAGAGTTCAAATATTTAAACTTAAGAATAATTCTTTAATGAAATATTTTATCAGGCAATTAATCTTGTTTTACTCAGAAAATTAAAAAAACAATCACAGCCACTGAATCTCATTTCTGAACACTTTTGGTTATTTAAAATAAAGCTAATACCAATTGAATTTAATCTTTTGGCATTCACTAACTCTCCTTATTTTCATTCACAGGAGTTAAAGATATGACACAGTTTATCACAGGTCAGAACCACATTTCATTGCAGGGTTAATTGATTTTAAACAGATATATAATGATAGGTATATATTGAATCATGGACTAGTTCTAAAACTTGATACAAAACACTGTAGGAAATAAATGTACAAGATGTAGATTGATGGATTGTTAATCAACAAACAATTACTTGTTAAAACTTATACGTGTGATTAAAGTAATCTGAACCATATTAAAAAATAAAGAAATAATCCTATTATTGATTGGAATTTTGTCTATTTACTTTCATTTTAAATAACAAAATTTAAGATTTTGTCTATTTACTTTAAAAAGTGACTAAGGCTGATCACACAGTATCAGATGTTCAGAAAGAAGTTAGTTTCTTTGGCTAAAAAGCAAATACATAAGAAGCAAAATAACGGAAATTTTCCTAATCTGTAATGTACCTCAACTCCTGAAGGCCTGCCGATGTTATAAAGATCTTCACCTTACCTGTTAGTTGAGATTTGAAAAAATTGGCATCAGAAAATCTTGTAGATTAAAATGTCTAGCTCACTACTTTTGACCCACTGGGTATCATCAGACCATATGGGAAATTCAAACAAGAGTTGTAGAGCCATGTAATGTATCCCACTCCCTATAGGGTAAAGGTATTTAATATGAATGTATAAGCTTAAATCTTATATCTTTCTTTTGCTTTTCATATTCAGAGCTAGAATTCAAAATACTAATTAATCAAAACCTCCTACATGTAGTGCAGAAAAAAGCAGTCCAGTAATTTCTTTCGGAGAATTTTTACACTTGAAGTTTTACATTCATGCTCACTATTATGTGTGAATAAAATAAGGAAAGTAGAGAAAAACAATATGCTAATGCTACTAGACATGGAGTCACATCCATGTTTTACACTTTTGCAACATAGTTGTTCAGTTACAATCACAAAGAACTTAAGAAGTCAGTTTTTATTAAGGGCAACTGTCAACTTCAGACCCTGCTTACAATGTTCAGTGACATAGTCCAAGATTATTCAGAAGTGTGACAAGCCAGTCAATTCTACTTTTTTTCCCCCTCATCTTTGATCTTTATATTTTTCATTCCTCCTCATTTTCAAGGAGCCTTAGAGAGATGTATTTCAGAGTAACTTCAATAGATTTTTTTACTGTGCCATGTACTGAACTGACATTTTGTAGCAGTCCTCAAGGAAAGGTCACTTACAATGTAATTTAATTCATGATGTAATGAGTACATTTCGGGAACCAGTACAAGGATAATGATGATGTGAAATCCAGTTTGATTGAGTCTATTTAAGTGAACAGCTAATAGAAAAGAGATCAGGAGTCTTGGAACCATTAATGATATGGATGAAAAGGATATTGAGGTTACCTGCCTCAAGAGAAATACATCATAGCTCCATCATTTCTGTTTTTCAGAACTCTTATTAATGCCCATTCAACCATATTTACACTATTAAGAAATATTATCTCTTGTCTAACTCAAATCTGCTTTCCTGCAATCGTAACACCATTGCTTCTTAAGGTATTATGAAACACTTTAATCCTTTGTTCTTTGTATTATCTCATTGTATATTTGAAAGTCATCATCATGTATTCTCTGGTTTTCTTTGCTACAATAAATGTGGGGAAGAGTTCAGACTCTTCCCTTTGCTTACATTTTGCAGATCATTTTTGTTGCACTTCAGTTCCAGGCTTCTCTCTGCTCACGTTGGACATCTCTTTGTGCAAGAGAGGACAAGAATGCAAGCAATGAAAATTATTACTTTTCCATTAAAAAAGTAGCAAAAAGATTTTGGGACTTTGTGAACAATAATTTTATTTGCCTGGAAAACTAAAGAATAGAAAAAAAATAATAGGAACTTTATAGTTTGTTTTGTAGTGAAAGAGATGATGAAGAGGAGAGTGATGAGGAATGAAGGATATCAAAAAATATTACGCAAAAGAGATAAGTATAATGTGGCAGCACACTCTAGCATTGATAGTTGGAATGTTTCATAGGCTTGGGTGAAAGGAACTGTTTCAGAAAAACTGAATTATTATTAGAGAAAGGAAATTGGTCAACTAAGACATTAGAAAAAAAGAACAAGCAAAACAGGTAATAAATTTGCCAATAGAACTACTTTGGGAGAAAATTGCATGTATTTGAAAAAATTTGTTACTTTCTGCAGAAAAAAAATTTGTTCAAATGTAAGAAATACTCCAGTTGTTTTTCAGTTCACATTTATTGTCACGATAAAGCTTTGGCTATGATGCTTCCTAGCCATATATTCTTCTGCTGGTCAAATATCTGGGGCAGTTTTTAAAAACACAAATCTCACCTTTACTTCATTAAAAAACAAACTTTCACAGTAAGCTCAAGAAAAAACATTTGATGAAGACAACATGGCTCTTTGGATGAGTGTTAGAAAAGTGTTATTTTGAAGAGTTGATATGCTTCCAATATCTTAAGCAAAATTCCCTGTTCAGTGTCTCAGATTCTTCTATATTGCTACAATCAAAAATGCAAAAGCTGGACAGCTTCACTAACCTTTTGTTCTTTTGGCTAAGCAGACAACCTGCATGCACATGAAGGCTTCTTTGGATCAAAACAACGTTTATTGCAGAAATATTCCTGCCTCCTCTTGTACATTTACCAAGATGCTGGTCTTTCAATTTGCTGACATAGAAGATAAATCTTTCCCAAAAGCGCACAACCAGGCAGTAATTGGCTTCTAATAATAGAACAAAATACAGAAGTTTCTTGCTGCTTAGCCTTGCTTTACAGGAGACAGCAGAAAGTTAGCCACCTGATAAATCATAGAAGTTTAGGCTGGAAAAGACCTGTTAAAGATCTATTCTAAACATCAGGTATGTATCAGCTAATGCAGCATATACTTCGAGACATTAAAGAAGTAAGGAACAATTTATTTTTTTTATTAACAAGGAAGTTGATCCACTCCTAATTTTCCACGTTGTACTTTCTTCCACTTCTCTTCCTACCTTTAACAGTATCTTCTCCAAGCCCATTTTTTAAATCTACTTGATGTAGATACCTATCTGAGGATTTCTACATCTCTCTTGTAGACACCAGTGCCAGAGCTATCCAGTATTTACTAGTTACATGCAGTAAAAGGAACAATATGGTCATGAGTATTTTTTTCCTGCATCACCAAGAGTTCTCTAATGACTTCTTCTAGCTTTGAAATTGTCATATGTCATCAAAGCGGAGAAGAACAAGAATAAAGGAAAGATAACTTTCTCATCTGCAGGAGAGTTTTCTTTGTTCTGTGACTAGTATAGCGATCTAGAGTAGAAAAATTATTTGAATTTTCCTATATCTCTATATAGACAACACAGAACAGGAAAAAAACCCAAACAACCTCTTCCTCCCCTTAAAGCAAGCAGGGGAGCTACAGCTGAGAATGAGACCTAAGCCAGAGGTAGTTTCAGCCCAGAATCATGATGTTTTGCTGAATAATAGCCACTGTCCTCCTGGAAGGGACACAGGGAAGAATTATGGTGGGTGTTACTGTTCTCATCATAACACCATTTATTCCATAATACTGAAGGCAACAACAAATAATACTAATGTAAAATCAACAGCATCTCATATTGCCACTTAAATAGATTCATGTGACCAGCATGATTAGGTTTATGTATAACAAGGGGAGCCAGTATAACCTAGGATACAGTAAACCAATATCCAGGTCTTTCTTGCCAATATCCTGTCTTTTGCTCTCAGCGAGGTCTCAGCAATCACAGAATTAGTGTCTGAACTTTTTTCTATTGTTTGCTATGCCAGCACTTGCTGGAAGTTAAACACTATTATCATGCTTCTCTCTTCATCAAAATGATAAAAAAATCTCTGAACTTCTCTGAGCTTCCAAGGTCAAAATCAAAATTCTGAGCACACTAGTCCTAACATTTTGAAATCTTTAGATGTGCAGGGTACAACCACATCATGTTATAAGCAGGAAAATAGCTTGAGGACTTCTGGTTAAATTCTTTTCTTTGTCTTTTGCTATGAATCTTGCATTATTTCAATAATAGCAAGTCTAGCAAAACATACAATAAATGGAGAGAAATTATGCCAAACTTATCTTTGTCTAGTTTTGACAGGCAGAGTTCTTAGCCTTTTTTTTTTTTCCTTATTCCTTTTCCTATCTCATATCTCTGCTCTTGGTGGAATGCTATAATCACCTCTTATCCCAATTGGAGACTCAGAGGAGGATATATCACCATATCCAAGAGAGTCCTCCTTTTATTTATTCTATACAGGAGCCTCAGGTGTCCAACCATTATCAGTCTGTGCTATCTTATGATGAATATACCCCAATATTTATACCATGATGCTTTCTAAAGGATAGTAAAGACAATCCTCTTCAAGGTTTTCTTGCTGAGTCTAACATACAGATTGAAGACACTTTGAAGATATTTTCAGAACACAGGTAACTAAATCACTTATGATCACTTATTATGGCTCTTTCTCATTGACCATGTTTTCATGACATGCAAGGGTTTGCTGAAAACTGTCAAATTAAATGTCTCTATGCACCTCCTTATTTTCTTTTGTGAGATATTTAGATGTCATTGAATATTCAATAAATATTACATTCACCTAGAATGCTTTTTTGCTACGTTTTTCAAGTTCTGCCCTTTATATAGATAAAACTAAATATCTCTTTTTTATTCCCATTTTTAACCTGTTTCACTCCCAAATATCAGTAGTTGTGAACCCAAGGTTCTTCTGAAATTTGTTATTTTGCACGTTCTTCCAAGAAACAATACCAACTCCTTTTAAATTCATTTTTATCAATTTGTGTAGGTTGACTCCCTTGTTTGTCAGATGTTTTGCAATATTGTCAAATACAGTTCACTATAACTTTCCTGGTCCTTGGCATTTGTCTAGGGTTTGGCTGGGACAGTTCATTTTCTTCCTAGTAGCTGGTGCAGTGCTATGTTTTGGAGTCAGTATGAGAATAATGTTGATAACACACTGATGTTTCAGTTGTTGCAAAGTTGTGCCTAACTCAAGGACTTTTCAGTTTCCCATGCTGTGCCATGGAGGAGCTGCACAAGAAGCTGAGTGGGAGCACAGCCAGGAAAACTGACCCGAACCGGCCAAAGGGGCATTCCACGCCATAAAACGCTATGCCCAGTGTATAAACTGAGGGAGTCACCCAAAGAGGGGCAAGTTGCAGCCTGGGGACTGGTTTGGCATCGGTGAGCAAGTGGTGAGCAATTGTATTGTTCATCACTTGTCTTCCATTTTATTTTTCTCCCTCTCCATTATTATTATTATTATTATTATTATTATTATTACTACTATTATTTTTATTATTTTTAATTCTTAAACTTTTCTTATCACAACCCACGAGTTTTATTTTTTTTTCCTTCCTGATTCTCCTCCCCATTCCAGTAGGGGTGGTAGAGAAGGGGAATTGAGCAAGTGGTTGTGTGGTATTTAGTTGCCAGTTGGGGAGAAATCATGACAGCATTGTATTCCTATGTTATTTCTAGGAACCAAATTTTTAACTAGGAACCAAATTTTTAAAAATAATCTAAAATTCAAAGTTTCAAAATTAAGGTTAGTTTTTGGTTTTGCTTTTTTGGGGGGGGCAGGGGTGTGGAGGGGGGTGGGGGTGGGAATGCTTTTTTTGTTTGTTTGTTTTGTGTTTGTTGGTTGTTTTTTTTTTTTGTCCAGGCAAATTAACACTCCTTTGTGTAATTTTTCTTAGCGTGCGTAAGAAATTTGCATAAATGCCATATATATATTTCTAAAGCTAGAGAAAATATCAAAGCAATGAAGAAAACAGTTCACACAGCAGCTTGGATTGCTTTTGAATTGAAGGTCAGAGCTCTCATCTCCTTAAACTCCATTCTGCACATCCTGATAAATCTGTCAGAATACCGGTATGCTCCCTTCAGTGCTGAACAGAAGTTGAATTTAACAGAGAGCAGGTAATCAATAGCAGTTATGTACTGTAGCAAGGTGAGAAGGCACATTATTTGTGAAGGATGTTTAGAAAAAAAGTGAATTATCTTCTGTATAGCCTGACCAGCTACCTCGGTTTAAAAAACAATTAATTAAACATAGTATTTCAGAAACATATCTGAAATAGAAAATTAAATTCTGATGGAGAAACTGCTCTATTTTTTTCTACATTTTTTTAATTTGTAATGCATTAACTCTATACTAGTATTTCCTATATTGCACATAAAGAGTTAAACAACTTATCCAAAGCATTAAAGGATTTTAGAGCTTTTTTCAACTAAACTTAATATCACTATAATAGGCAAGAAAAGATTTAATAGGTGAATACATTAATAACACAGGCCATTGCTAATGATTTATTACCACATAGACAAATAACCTACTGTTTCAGAAATAATTTTCTTAGACAGTCTTTTAATTTTTGACAGTTTCCTAGGTCAGGTGACCTCATCATTCATCTTACTGAGACAAAAACAAAAAACTGGGATACAGGACACAAAACTGCAGAAAATAGAGGATTTTTATGTGAAAAAATGAGTCACATTGTAGAGTCATATTGCAAATTAGAGATATTATGTATTGGGGTATGTTTTGACTGTTGCATGCGCACATGTAATAGAATTTCTACATACTCATTTTGTGCATTTGTAAATTGTTTTCTTTTCCATACAAAGCCATGAACAAGTAGTAGCTGAATGTGAATGAGACTTGTACAAGTTTGCAGTCAATTCCAAACTGCAGGGACAGTGCTAGAGAGATAAATATTTACATTAAAAATCAAAGGTATTTTCACTGAAAAGTGTGAATACACCAGGGAGATGGGGATAAAAACCTGTCTAAATAAAAACAAAACTAACCTCCCAAATAGAGGCTCCCTCATGCCAGTGTCATTGCAGTATTGTTTTGTTTGCAAATCAATAAAGATGCCATTTACTTGAAATTGAAACTAACTACTATGCCTGCAGAGATTAATGATCCTGAAAAATTGATCCAGTGCATGCAGTGCCATGTATAAACTCCATCATGACCCAAAGGGATTTTGACCAAAAAACTGAATTTTTAATTCCTCTGATTTTAAGTCGACATTGGAATTCTAACTTTAACAACCACTACAATTAATAAAGTAGATTTCTTTATGTCTCTTCCTCAGATGCTCCAGAAAGTTTGGGACGCCCATTTTTACTCTTACAACAACTACACTTTGGTAATCTCTCATCATTCAGATCTTAATCCTAGACCAGAAAGACCTTTTCTTTTACTCCTTCTTGCATTTCTTGTTTTTGCTTCAGAAACCATTCTATGGTGCTCTCAGAAATAATCTATTTCTTGGGTTCTATTTCCTGTAGTTCACACTTTGAGACATAAAGAATATTAACTTTTCAAGCTTTTCAAAGGAGCTTTAAATAGCGCAATTTATCATATTGGGCAGGGGAGTCTCAATCTTTTTGCTCTGTCAACACTGAAGAAAAATGTGCTTTGCCAATTATCCCACCTTCTCTTTTCTGTGGCATCTCAAAAAGGCTTTGAAGTATATGGTCTCTGCCATCCTATGTGGCCAGGTTTTGTTCTTTCAGAGCAAAACAAAGGGAAAGTAAAAGAAGAGAAGTAATGTTTGTTATCTAACTCAAGGCATATATCCAAGATAATGTTTCACTCTATAAACAAATTTCAGATCCAGAGGTAGCCAAGGGTATCCTTGACCATAAATCAATTTTAACTATCAGGCTAAGAACACCTACAGTAATAATAAATTTTACTAGGGAATCTGTACTATATTTGTAGTTTACAACATTTAAGAGGTCAAATTAATAAATTGAAAGTTATTTTCTATATCATTGAATGAACTCACAACATTTCACAAGAGACCATTGCAGATTCCTTGTACTTTAGCAAAATAATCCTTCAAGGCAGACCTAGTGTTAAATGCACCACTTATTTATTTCTTAATTACTACAACATACACAGAAGATTGACAAAATATGTTTAATACACAGAGAATAGCAGCAGCAAAAACAACCAATTAAACACACGCTGCAATAAATAAAAACATTTCAGAGAATTTCTCTCAAAACAAGTGTGATTGCTGAAGATGAGTGCCTACAGGCACAAGAAGCAATGAGATTAAAATACTCTTTTTCAAATTGAGTTTGAAAAAATCTGGAAATGTGTAGTGTTTGTTGAAGAGGAAGAAACTTGTACTAACGCTGACACACATATGTCTGAGGGTATATATTGTTACACAATGACAAATACTTGGATGATAAATTAGTACCATGAAAAATAAGAAAGAATTTTATCTAATGCAAGTAAAAACATAGTAAATAATATATACAATATCTTGCCAAGTTTCCCCCTTTCACTGACAATTCATCAAGAAAATAATGAGTTTCTTCAGCAATTCCTCTCACATGAACTAATTGTATTCTACCATACAGTTGGCTTAAATAACTTTCAACCTCCGATAAATTATATACTTATAAAACATCCTTTGCACCGTCTCAGAAGTTTGAGTATAGTTGCACATCCTTTCAAAACCAGCAATAAAGGGTTATTTTTTTCTCTACTGAACCGTTAATGTAGGACATTAAAAGTCACTATGGCAGTATGTGCGATGTTTTCAAGTCAAGAGATTAAAATTCTTCTCTGAATCTCTTCTAGGATCCTATTGCCTACACAATAGACAACAAATAAGGCACAGCATTATTATTGCTCATATTTATCAGCATGACAACATTAAAATGAATCATAAGAAATTTTATTTTCCTTTTAGCTTTTGTAAATAGCCCAAGTGAGCTCACTAAGTGCCTTTTGACAGTAGAAATGGCTTCTCCTCATGCTATTTTTTTTTTGTAGTTCAGCAAACTTCCTGAACAGAATGTTTTTAATGTCATTCCTCAAAACCTTTCTGAGAGGGTCTTGAAAAACCCACAGAAATACTGAGCTTACATGGGCAAACAGTATACTCCAGCAAAAGCAGCTAAATGTTTATTTTGATTAAATTTCTGGTACTAATGTCTAGAAAGAATATACGTAACTCAGGAAGTGTGCTCTCTGCACTTTTAGAGAACAGATATACTATATTAAGTGGAAATTCAGAAAAGGGAGAAAAAGAGTAATGCAAACTGCTTTATTTGCAATAACTAAAATGACAAGCATTAAACTGTAGCTATGTGACTCCTGCTATACTGCGTCAAGCAAGCTTAACTCATTAGTCAAGCTATAAAAACTGATCATGTAGATTCTCTTAGAATTATATTTGTGAAATAAGCCATATTTACTTAAAGCACAAAGGTTGGGTATCCATTAAAGAAATTTAAGCAAGTTTGCTTTAATGGCTAAACCTGAACTCAGGTAATTGTCAGAATGCAACTGATGAACTCATTACAACCTGGTACCTGAACTGCATCTGATAATGTGCCTAAAAAATTCTTCCAGGGATCAGCTGAAGGTGATAAGATAAAAACTATCAGACTTGTATTTTCTTACTAGAAGATACTCTTTTTCATTCAAACATGATGACATTTTTATAATGAGTAGTTATTGCCTAGGTATGTCTGGCAATAAACATTTTCATATACCAGTGTAATTTTACTAACTTGCTCCATTAAATATGTTGTTAATACCGGACTCTACATATGTTCTAGTTGTCATGAGAAGACATGGTGTACTTGCATGTTTTCTTTGTTTTGGACATACCATATGATTTCTGAAACGTTTTCCTGGACAGCATGTTATTTTCTGTAACATCCTATTCAGAAAGTGCCTTAATGTATTGTGCTTCAGCTTATAAAAATCTCAGAGCTGAAGCTGGGGCACAAAAATTATCTAGGGAGTCTATGATTATATAAACAATCCTTACCTATCATCAACTCCTAGAAAGCCTCTGCCTTGTGCTTTCTAGGGATTCCAGCCAACCCTCCTCTTCATTCTCTCTAATTCAAAAAAATAAAAGATCTTATTACTACCATTCCCAAAGCATTTCCATCATTGTTTTACATTTACAAGAAAAATCCTGAAGCTATTTTATTTGGAGAGATTTCTAGATTCCCCTGACAAAAGTCAGTCATTTGCAGTCTAACTTGGGGAATCACTGCCTGTCTGGCAAAATGCTACTCTGTTGATTTACAATCCTTGGAATGTCAAAAGTATGACAGACTTTAATACAATTTATTGTAAGATAGGAATTAATATTTACTAGTATAAAGACTTTGATTAGAACTTGATAACATTACATTGGTTTGACAAGTCATTGCAGTTCATAGCATGAGCTGTCAGTCAGGAAACCCACTATGATGTATTTCAGACAGAAACTATGCTGTATAACAAAATTGAGATAAAGGCTTTGTGTTACTTCAGTAAGAATTTTAAAAAATCTCAGAACTGAAAAATTCCAGATTTGAAGACAGCATATACTGGAAGTTTTCATTTAACCTCACTATAGGACAAGGAATCTTAACAGAGGTAGTGAAGTATTAAACTGCCAACACTGTAAAGATCTTTTGTATGGAAGGGATAGCCAAGTAACAGCTTCTTGTATATTCTGACCAGTTAGACTGAAGATTAGGACATCTGTTTGCCTTTCATTTGAGTTAAACTAAGCTCTATTACATTAGCATTTGATTACGAATGGAAAAGTTGCTAACAGTTTAGACATGAAATTTGAAAATGATTGAGTTAAAGCCATTATGAGCATACTTAACAATGAAACCCTATGCTGGTCACTAGAGGCAGCTAAACTGGTGTTAAAAAAAAAGTCTGCCTACTTTTCTGTTTGTAAATGCTCTTAAATTTCATAAGATCATACA
This sequence comes from Manacus vitellinus, assembly GCF_001715985.3. Taxonomy (NCBI): domain Eukaryota; kingdom Metazoa; phylum Chordata; class Aves; order Passeriformes; family Pipridae; genus Manacus; species Manacus vitellinus. The sequence goes on from NW_021940750.1 coordinate 13,451,669, forward strand.
CTGTACATGACTACCTTGCTTATTTCTTTCATGATAGTCACAGACCACACCCTTTTACATCCTGAAATGGTTGAGTTCTGTTGTCCTTTGAAGGTCAAGGTGGCCCAGCCCACCCTCCTTTCTTTAGCATGACATTTTGGTCTTTCTGTGCCTCCTGTGTTCACTGCACGACTGCCCTACTGGGTGACATCCATGGGTAGTGGTAAGTCTTGTTTCTAAAAGTACTCTCATCCTATGTTGTTCTTTTGTAATATTCACTTCAACTGAGAATCACAAGGCTCAATTTTTAAATTCCAAATGCAGGGACAGAAAATACTTTGAAGTGTTTTAATTTCATTCTGCTGAGATAAGAAAACTGCTCAAGTTTGGCTACCCAAAATACTGTTTGCAGTATGAATTCCTATAGCAAATACCATTGCAGAACATGAGTATTTCTGATGCTTTATTAGGATTTATCTTCTTTTCCTTGAATTACTTATTCCATGCTTTTAGGATGGGGGGGAGTTGTGCTTCAAAAGGGCAGTTTAATGAAAGCTGACACTTAGAAGGCACAGAGATGCTTTTGTCCTTACACTAAACCAGAGAATGCCAGAGAACTGAGCACAAGGCAATAGACATTTTTTCCTCACAGTTGCTGAAGCCTCTGACAAAAGGCATACATACACAGCATTCCACCAGATACCTTAGAGTTCTTTCATGGCATTGATACAAAGGCATTCATCCTGAAAACTGAGAGCTTCTTGCACTGCTTGTAAAATCCAAGTACAGCAGCAATGAGATTTTATTGCCACCTTTGCCCAGCTGTTCTTTGGTGCCTGTCTTTCTCCAGATATGTTTTGCAACAACAGATTGATCTTTGCAAATGGTATATACTGCATGTGATGAAAAATTCTATATTGCTAGAGCAGGAAGGAAAAAAAAGTTTTTGTGAGTGTGCTGGTGGCTAATATGGGGCTGTGTTTTGGATTTGTGCTGAATAGAGGGTTAATAGTATAGAGGTGATTTTGTCATTGCTGAGCAGGGCTCAGACAGAGCCAAGGCCTTTTCTGCTTCTCATACTGCCACACTGGCAAGGTAATGGGCAGGGTAATACTGCCACACTGGTGCATGGGAAATTGCAAGGAGACACAGCCAGGACAGGTGATCCCCGCTGACCACAGGGGTATCTGACATCATATGGTGTCACACTCAGCACACAAAGGTGGGGGAAGAAGGAGGAAGGGGAGGACATTCAGTGATGGTGTTTGTCTTCCCGAGTCACTGATAGTCATGCTGGAGCCCTGCTGTCCTGGGTATGGCTGAACACCTGCCTGGCCATAGGAAGTGGTGAATTAATTCCTTGTCTTGCTTTGCTTGTGTGCATGGCATTTCCTTTATCTATTAAACTGTCTTAATCTCCACCCATCAGTTTTCTAACTTTTACTATTCAGATTCTCTCCCAGTCCTGCTCAGGGAGGAAGTGAGGGACTGTGTGGTACTTGGTTGCTGGCAGGGCTTAAACCCAGACAGCAAGAACAGTACTTATCTTTTAACAAATCAAGAAACTAAAAATATTTCCATTATAATCCTGACATTTTCTATTAGGAACAAAGAATCTGGGGTTTATATTCTCAGATCTCCATTCTATTCCTGTTTAATTTACTGTAAATTACTTATTTCCATGCCTTAGTTTATATCTGTATGAAAGAAATTTGGTATTTCTCTTTGAATTCTTGTTACAAGAGGGTAAAACCCCCTACATTCAAGAAAAATACCTTGTATTATTTCTTACAGCTTCGCTACAGACTTTGGGGGAAAGCCTCTAGCAAGAATAAGGAAGAAACACCTAGGTTGGTGATCTTGCACTATGAATTTCTGACCGTAAAATCTTGTCTCAAATCTTTTCAGACATGTTGAAACATCTTCACTATAACTTTGCCCTGTGATGTGAAGTATGCTCATTTTACCTGCAGTGCATGCCTACATCTTTATCTACAAACAGCAACAATCTGCAGTCAGTAAATAACACAACAGGAGCTGTTCAAACCCCAAAGGGCAAGAACAAAAGATAGTACTTTATGTTGGCCATGAAGTTCAGCTGTGTAGCCACCCATTATGAAGGGAGTTCAGCTGTGTAGCCACCCATTATGAAGAGATACTTTCAAGTGAGCAATAAGGGAAAAACATTATTCTGAAGACTGTACAAAAGTGGGAACTAGGAAAGACAGTTGGGGTAGTAAGGAATTCATAAATAACCTTGCATGTGTACTGCACCAGACAGAGGCAGAGGAATAGATACTGTGAAACATAGTCAGTGAACATAAACACATAAGCTCACCTTACCACCTACTTTTCCTCTTTCAGTGCCATGACAGAGATTGCCATATAGAATACTTTAAATAAAAAAAAAAAGAAAAAATATTTTAATCCAACACCTACTAAGTTGAGGTAATCAGCAACAGCTAACCATTAATGATGGGATCCTCATGTACAGATGCCAAGAGTTATGAAACCTTGCCTGGTAGATAAATGGTACCTTTCTCAGCCATCTGTCTTACAAAAGATCCTATATCTACAGCTATTATTTCAGTCAGACACTGGCAGCTCTGAAATTGTTCATGGCCTCAGTGAAGAATAACACGTCATACAGTTTCAGTGCTCTGACTTTTAATAGTCCTGTTTTCAGCTTGTCTGAAATGCTGTGCAACTGCAAGTGGGGAAGCAACAGAAAAGGACAGGTAAGATAAAGACAAAGGGCACTCACTTTTCTCTCCGTGTAGGTTTAAAACCCCTTGGAACTGTCTTGAAGAAATTTTGCTATAATGTGCTGCTAAAATTGCAGATGGTTCTCTATCCACTAGTGAGAAAACACTAATGGTCTGCTGGCTTTACGTGGGATAATTTTCTTCACAGTAGCTAGTATGGGTCTGCGTTTTGAATTTGTGCTGGACACAGTGCTGGTAATAGAGCAATGTTTCAGTTATTCCTAAGCAGAGCTTACATAGTGTCAAGGCCTTTTCTGCTTCTCACCCCACCTCTAAAGAGGTTGAGGGTACACAAGAGACTGGGATGGGACACAACTGGGACAACTGACTCTAGCTGACCAGAGGGATATCCTATCCCATCAAGTATCATGCTCAGTTTATAAAACTGGGTGAAGAAGGAAGCAGGGGAGACACGTTTGGAGTGATGACAAGTCCTCTCAAGTAACGGTTATGTGTGTCCTCTTCCCTGAGAGTGCCTCAGCACAGGGCTCTCTCAGAAGTTACCTCATCACCTCTTCTACCTTGCTTACCTGGTGATGCAGAAGTCTCCAACCCATCCCGCATCTCACCCACCCTCACCTCGGGTTTAGGCACTGTTGACTGGCATTATCAACAGTGCTTATACTTCCTTATTCCTAAAAAACAGTATTAGAAAGCTTTCGGCTGAACTAAAGTCTCTTACAAACCTCAAACAAATGAACGCATCAATTTATTATTAAAGACAAATGCCTTTTTTATCAGAACAACAACCCTACCTAAGGATCTCTAAGCCTTCTCTTCTACATTTTCTTTTATGTTTTCTCACAGAAACAAATAAACATTTCCAGATGCTGTATTTCATAAAATTGGTAAAAGTTTTGGAAAGAAGGATTCTCATTAAAATCTTAATAATTCCCTCAAGTAAAGGCACTTTCTGTAGAAGTCCTAGTTTTCTGATCATGCCAATCCAAAGAAAGTTTTCCCAGATCTCTTCTTTCTGAAATAGGAAAAAACCCTGACTGATTTGGCTGCAAACCAGTATGTTATTAGTTAGTTGCACATGTTGAAGATTCCTTTTGATACAGTATGAAACACAATCAACATTTTCTGGTTCATTTTTACCACACTTTCTTTCTATTCTGTCCGGAAAAGAACACTTAACACAGATGAAAACTCTGTCTTCCCATCTTTAGCAGCAACAGAATTTCAACACAATACAGGTTTCTTTAGTTCCTCTGCAAAAGTCATCACCCTTTTAGCTACCTGTGAAATTGTTCAAAATATTAATTCAAATTTTGTTAGATATCTATTTTCTCCACTTCTAAAGCCACTTGACTAGTCTAGGTAACAAGCTTACTTTTATACCCTGAATACTTGGCCTGAACACTGAAGATCTGTCATAATACTATGACTCCATGTAACAGATTTTTAGACTTAGTTTATTGTTGCTCAGTCATTGTGAAAATAAATAATAAATTACTTTTGGGGCCTGTGTCATGTCAACTCCTGCCAAAGCTAACCACATTAATTATTGTTTAAAAAATGTTACCACAATTAGGACTGCATGAGGTGACAGCAGACAAAAAGACATTAACAGCTCAAACAAAAAAAGGATAAAGGAAACACACTGAATACCATGCAGTGCTTCCAGATGATGCATAAAACAAACTGTAATGATGTGCTATGAATTGGACACTGTGGTTTTGGGATGATTAGAAAAATTGTTGTTTATGTAAGTTCATGTCATTACCCCACTGGTAATGAGGGACCATGAGGGAATAATTTTGAAATAAATTAAAGCAATTTTTAATCTGAGATATTGCAGTCCTTCATGAATACTGGACAGGACTATTGACTTGCTCACTACCTGAAGCAGTGCATGGATTCACTAATACTGTGGCTTGCAGCTGAAGGCATCAGGCATCTTAGTTTGATTTTGTCAGTCAAATATTATGCCTTCAGGAATATGGCAGCAACAATATTCTCCAACACTAAACAAGCCAGTGTATCTTTTACTTAGAAATTCTAACATATTGAATCAGATATTGAATCAGCAACCATTCATGCTTGAGCTTTGTCCATGACTGAAGCCCCATCATCTTTTCCATAAATTATACACAGCAGCAAATTAGGCTGATAATGATTTATGAAAATCATAATGTCAATAAAAAAATGACATCACAGTGAAATTGATCTAAAAAAATGTTCAGAAAATGAACCAAAAATTTTGTCTTTCTATCTTATAGGATAAATGTACAATAACAATGGAAAAGAACTGCCAAATAGTTATGTTCAACCAACAACAAAATGCTGTCTGATCAAACTAGTTTCTGATCCACCAGAGTTCTATTTATTTTAGTTAAATTTTATACAGTTTGGGCATTAAGCATGTATGGCATTCAACACTGATGGATAACATGCATTCTAGCAAAACTTACCTAGTATCTACAGTAATTTAACCAGGTGACAATATTTGTCATTGAGACATTTTTGAGATTAGGAACTTAGGGATCACATTTAAGCATGAAAAAAAGAGATGGCAGGAAAGTCAGTTCATATCAGATAAGATTGTTCTGCAAGTAGACCTCATTCGAATCTAAGGGATTGCTTTTCTATGTATAGAAGAATTCTACCTTTTATTCTCACTGGGCAATTAAAGTTGCTTGTGCTTTGATAAAAAATTATCAATAAAATTACATGGCCAAAAGAAAACATTAACAACTTGAGAATAAGCATTTCATAGCAAATTGAAAATAAATTAAGATAATTCTTTTTAACCTTCACAGCCTTTAGGTAGGATGCTAATTTTAACCTGTGTCAATTATTGTCTGGAATCTGCTTGGAAATGCAATGCTTCAACCTAGTTTCCACTACTTCTTTTTAATTATAGTATTCTAGAAAAATTTTCATAATTACAGTGAAAACTAATCTTTATTCAGTTTTGCTAGAATGTAATATAATTGTGTTAGAACAAAATATTAAAATGTCATTTACAAATAAATATTTTGAATAGACAACTCAATCCAAGGACAGTTTTGTTTTCATCACAGTTGAAGTATTTAATGACAAAAATCACGGTTTCCAGTAGTGACTCAAGAGAGCGGGTCCCACTTTTTTTTTTTCACCCAGGATGGCACAAAATTTCTACATCTTTGAGAACTTTCAAGGAATCGGTTACAATATATACTAGCAAGTATTACAATTCTGGCAAATCATAGCAAAACCTACCTACCTTTAAGATCAATTTTTAGAGAGCACATTTTTGTTAATATTTCACAGAATGCACAACTTTTGCTAGACACAAAAGTAGCCTTTTAAGACAGTTTGCAGTACAGCAGTCAAGTCTAACAATACATTATTTTTATTCTGTTCAGAACTTTAAAAAGATAAAGAAACTATTAATATTGTTACAATTTACAAGTACATTCTTTTATATGAAACATTAACCTGAATCATAGTATATGTTATGTACATGACTATCTAATAATACTAGGTTGTATACACTACAAGCTAAGTTCCAGAAGGAAATTGCAATGCTATAAGATTTACGTTTGGATAAACATTTATACACCTTGATTTTTTTCTAAAAACTACCAAATCTTGTACTTTAATGAACAGCAAGAACGAAGTAAACAGACAAACCACTTCTCCTTAATTCAAGAACACCAAGTTACTTAGAATTCTCATAGTAAATGGCTTTTGATGGTTGGATTAAAGTCCTGAGTTATGATAAAAAACAATATACTTAACCAGACAATACAAAAAAATAAAAAATGATGAAGAACTGTCAGTGGGACTAAAGCAATGTTTTAGTACAAACAGTCTGGAACTTAGCCAAGCAACTGTGACCTTGTCCTGTCCAGCTGATATTCATGTAAACACTTGAAAATCTATGCCTTTTCATTTGAATTTAGACAGCTAATTCTTTTCAAGTTTATCTGACCAGGGTTCTAGACATTTCTTCTAATTATTTGCAAGCTTAGAAGACCAGCTAGATGGCAGCAGTTCCAAACCTACTCGTTTCTTCTCTCAAGACTTGTGAGGTTAGCAGCAGAATACAGGTAAAAAAAGACTGGAAAATATGATGACAGAAGTTAGCTATGTGGTCAAAAACGTACTCCCTGACTGATTTCTAACGAATCTTTTTTTTTGTTGTTTAATAGCCTTACATTTTGTACCTAGCAGAAGTTTAATTTCTTATGAGACATTGTTTTCCTGGTTAATTTGCAGAAATACCCATAATCATTACAACAGTGTTCAGACATTTCTAGGGCATTAATTACACATAACTCAGAGTGTTCAAAACTTGTGTCGTTAACGAACCTGTTCCGATTTATAACAGAAGTGACCAAATTCCATTTCACTTGATGGTTCTAGATTTGGTAACTGTTGGAGCTGGTGCTAAACAGATCTAAATGATCATATGGTACTACACAGATGACCCATTCTCTCAATTCCCAGTGTGAAATTAAATAAAAAGCTTCATATAAAGCCTTTTAAATTACAGGGAAAAAAACCCCAGATGTAAAATTTGAATGCAATCAGCTAAGTTTGAATGGGAATATTTTCCTAAAGCCAAGCATCTTTTTACAAAATGGGTATTTCCAAGAGATTTTCAGTTATTTCAGCTTGCAGTAACTAAAATAATCTCAATTACTACGGTAGCTTTTATCTCTCTTATAAGCACTACTCTGAGGATTTCAGACTGTTACAAGTGTCATTAATAATGCAAAAATCTTATTCTACAATGAATACAGTACATTCATTCAATGCCAGCTTTTCTGGTAAGATGAGGACAAAAACGAAGAGCAGCAGGCATTTTCAGAAGATGAAGGCTGTACCTTCTGCCAGGATTTCTTTTCTAGCTTACCAGTTTAAAAAAAGAAAAAGTGGCATCTTTTTTTCCTTTTTTTTTTTTTCATTCTCAAAGCATATTAGAACATTCTAAAAATTTTAAGAAAACAGCTATGAAGGAAAAGGGTAACCTACTTATTTTTGTAAGAGAATACTGTGCATATATTGCATATAGTGAATACAGAACGAAGTAGTGTCACCCTTCTAGTGACAGCATACTGAAAGCTGAGACTCAATCTACAAGTAGATTCTAATGTACCAAGACATGCTTTTTGAAAGCCTCTATATTGAAAATCAGAAAACTAACTAACACAAATGTAATTCTAATCAGACAAATCTCTGAATTGTTCAAAAAAAGCTCTTAATGTAGAATTTATAAAAAACAGATGTCTTGAAAATAGTGCATTCTCATTTTCCCAGGCCTTTGCATTCTCATCTTCATAGGCCTTTAGCCACAGAATCACAGGTAAAAAGAAATGTTATTTGATAACAGATTGCTAAATTCTAGATTGTGTTTGAGGCACAGCTATGTGCGTATAGATGTAAAACTCACTTTTTCCTCTATTTTGAAACCTCAAGCATACATTCTTTAGGTTTCAGTATACTATTCAAATGATCAATCTGGAAGGGAAAATAGGAATATGTAAAATGCTGATATGAATGAAATTCAGATATACACTTCTGAATGCTGGTGCACATGCAAAACTTCCTACATTGGGTAGAAGAAACAAGTTTTTCTGTTTCCCAGGACAAAGCAGTCTATTCTCCACTATAGCTACAACCCCAGGTGCTTAATTCCAACATTCACATTCTGCTGATGCTACATAAAATGAAGAAAATTATACCTCTTCTTTGGATTTTATTTTCACGAGCATGTTCACAATCAGCTCAGTAATTTTGTACAACCAGGGAAGAATATTACTATTTTAATCCTGATCAGCTTGTCATTTGGTCCAGTTCCACTGCTTTCACTCCTGTAACAACTGAAATACAGGTAGAAAGTACTGCAGGACTGTGTAGTAATATTACAAAAGAGGAAAAAAAGTAAGTCAGAAAGGCAGAAATGCAACACTTCTTCCTGCACAGAAACTGAAAGAACGCATCTCCACTGAACTGGAAGGAAAAAGAACACAGAAGACTGGATCTCCTGTAAAAGTTGCTGAATGTAGCCTTTTCAGTTTCTCTTGGGAAGATTTCAGCTTTGGGCAGTATCTCAGCATTTGTGCTTCATGGCAAGCTGAAAAAGACAGAAAAAATTAATTAAAGAAATATCACATGTAATGATAGCTATATCAAGCTAATGTGGCCAGTCTGATTGAGAAGAGTTTGTAAACCAAATTCTTCAAAAGATGTCTGAAATGCCTAACTCCTCTGCAAACAGATAGGCAGTCATTCCCTTTACTGTGACGCATAAGCAAAGCTGCTGTGCTGAGGAGGCAGGATTTATCTGCTTTCAGACAGCTGTGTTTCCCAGTGTTCCATTATTTTTCTATCTGTGAGGAAGGCTAGAGCAAGACACCAGAAACAAAGACATGCTTAAAAGAATGGTAATTTTGACCTAAGGATCTTGATTGTTAACTACAATCAGAAATTCTGTGCAAGTAATTGAAAACACCTATTCAGGAGGTGCCACTACATAATGATGAAAAACAAAGAACTGATTGCCCTTCCACCTCTGTGATTACCTAGTATTTCCATTTCAAATAATTTAAAAAATGGACTTAATTTAGGAATGAGAGAAAGAAGGAAGATGAAGTGAGTTAAATCCTGTATAAAATCTGTAGACAAACCGACTTTGCAAAGCAAGTAGAGAGCTTAGGTGTAGGTTCCATGTAACAAAAAATTGCTATCTGTAGATAATAGCATGCTAACAAAGCTGAATGAGTGAACCCTCTAGGGAGTTACCTAGAAAACCGAACTGGTAGAGGAAGTTAAAATGCCCTCATTTGCTGTTTCAACCGGTGAAATGCTAAAAAAATTACTCCGATGCCATGCATCTTCCACCAGTCTCCATTATGTGTTTTGTATCTTAAAATAACCTGTCATATAGCTGAAGTAGAATCATGGAATTATACCATCACTCAGCTTGGGAAAGACCTCTAAGATCAGTGAGTCCAATTATTAACCTAACACTTCCAAGTCCACCACTAAACCATGTCTCTAAGTGCCATCTACGTGCGTTTTAAACACCTCCAAGGATGGAGACCGTCACCTCCCTAGACAGCCTGTTACACTGTTTGACAACCCTTTTGCTCAAGAAACATTTCCTAATATCCAATCTAAACCTCCCCTGGAACAACTTGAGGTCATTTCCTCTTGTCCTGTCATTTGGGAGAACATACTAACCCCCACCTCGTCACAACCTCCTTTTGGGTAGCTGTAGGGAACAACAAGGTCTCCCCTGAGCCTCCATTTCTCCAGACTAAACAACCCCAGCTCCCTCAGCTGCTCCTTGTGCTCCAGATTCTTCACCAGTTTCATTGCCCTTTTCTGAACACACTCCAGCACATCAATGTCTTTCTTGTCATGAGGGGCCCAAAGCCGAATGCAGGATTCAGGGTGTGGCCTCACCAGGACTGAGTAGAGAGAGAGTCACTGCCCTGGTCCTGCTGGCCACACTGTTTCTGATACGGGCCAGGATGACATTGGCTGTCTTGGCCACCTGGGTGCACTGTTGGCTCATGTCCAGCCAGCTGTCAACCAGCACCCCCAGATCCTTTTCTGCCAGGCAGCTTTCCAGCCACTCTTGCCCAGGCCTGTAGCGCTGTAGGGGATCATTGTGACCCAGGTGCAGGACCCAGAACTGTGCCTTATTGAATCTCATACTGCTGGCCTTGGCCCATCAATTCTGCCTGTCCAGATCCCTCTGCATTTCCTTTCTACCCTCCAGCAGATAACACTCTTGCTCAGTTTAGTGTCATCTGCAAACTGACAGAGGGTGAACTCCATTCCCTCATCCAGATTGTTGATAATTATATTAAACAGAACTGGTCCCAATACTGAGCCTGGGGGACACCACTAGTGACCAGCTGCCAGCTGGGTTTAACTCCATTCACCACCACTCTCCGAGCCTGGTCATCCAGATAGTTTTTAACCCAGTGCACCCATTCAAGCCATGGGAATCGAGTTTCTCCAGGAGAATGTGTCAAAGGCTTTACTAAAGCCCAGGAAGACAACATCCACAGCCTTTCCCTCATCCACTAAGCATGCTGCCTTGTCATAGATGGAGATCAGGTTGGTCAAGCAGGACCTGCCTTTCATGAACCAGCCTTTCACGAAGCCTGTTCCCCCAGTTGTCCCACATGTGTGGCACGGTGTGTGATGATATGCTCCATAACCTTTCCCTGGCCTCCAGGTCTACAGGACAGACTTGTAGTTCCTTAGACCCTCCTTCAGGCTCTTCTTGAAGATGAGTCTCACATACAGTTTTTGCAGAGTTTTATTTCTAATTATGGTACAGTACAATCTTTCCAAGATGGTATTTTTATTACAATATAGCATCATTTAATTCTGAGATTTTTAAAATAAGATTTTCCTAACAAAATCAATTGAAAAAAGATTGTTTCTCAGCATGTCTCCATCTGTTGATGTTCTGCATATGTGGAAGATGAAAGAGCACACACAAATAAAACCTATTCAAATTTCAATCAAGATTCATAGCAGCCCAAATATCAGAAGCATTTTTCAATGAAGCAGCACTCTATACTTTACTCTAAAGCAGCAAACCCTTTGCCTCCTTTCCTAAAAGACTGGTACCTGCTATTTACAGTTGGTTTGCTAAGTTGGCATAGTTATCATCACTGCAGGGAGGTGGGGGGATGAGGAAAGCTGGTGGGTCTTAGATGGAAGAGTTCAACAGCAGGTTTGTACCGTACCATACTCTAAATGGACCACAAAGTAGAGGATTATCCCAGGAAATATTAAAATAAGTTGCTTTGTGAAATTTTAAAGACAGACACTTGTACATCAAGTACAAGAACTGCAAGATACCAATCCAGGAATTTTAGTGTTAATGCAGCAGGCCAAGAATGTTTTGACACAAGCAGGATAAAGTCTGATGCCTGTGCTAAGCAGCAAAACTATCAAACTTGCATGCTGCAAGAGTTGCTCGTGTTCAGAAAACTTTTACCTTTTTTAAAAAGCATTGAAAGTATGCTGTGAATGTGCTGTACAGCCACCAAATGGAACGTTGAGGATGACTAGAAGTTCTGGCACAAACATGGAAGCTCGGCATGTTTTTTCATTTGCATAAAGTACTATCAATATCTTCCATCAAAAGTAGGAAATGTACATCCATTCCCCAGAGAACAATTCCTTAAAATCCTCATAAATAAGATATCCATACATAAAAAGATACATTTTCAGAAACAGGTAGTCATAGACCTATGTTGCTTATCAAAGGGGATTAGCAACAATTTCACTGTACTGCTGCACAAAATATGAGGAATAGTACCAAACAGTAGTGGGAAGATGGATTTGAAATATGCCTCAGGAAGGTGAAGACAGGTAGTTTCAATTCAAGTGGAAATGCAGCAAATCTCATATCTAGGCACAAAGGAATGTATTAACTAGAAATTTGCCAGGTGAGAAACTGTCAAGGAAAACAGCAAGCTGTTTCTAAACAGTGACTGAATGAATTCTTTCTCTTCTCAAAACAGTGTGTGACTCTAACCTACTGAGAATCTTATCCTGACAAAATCTTACCTTATGTGCAGTTTCTGCAAACTGCTGAGCACTGTTTTTCAGCTCCTCTGTCTTTTCTTCTGCACGACCTAGCCTTTCACCACGCTCATTCAAGGCCTGGCTTGCCTTCTGTACTGCACTTGTCACACTGTCTGCTGCGGAATGGAGTATGCTGTTTCCTGCAACATCAAAAGAAATCATCAGAGAACTCAAGTATATATATGCTTGTATTAAATACAATTAATTTAATAATGTTCTACAGATGATGCGCCATCTGCTAACTTACGATCTAGCTGCATTTTGGATAATGGGAGAAATTGCTGTTTTCTCACTCAAACTGTATTATTAGTAAATTATAAACAAGTACCACAAAGCAACATAATACCTAGGGAATATATGGAAAAAGTCGACATAACTTAGGTATGCATTATCTTTTAAGCCTTATGCTCATACATCATTTCATCAGGAAGCTATTCTACTAGATCAATGAAATTGTTCACAAGTGCACACAGTTTCTTCACAACACAGATTAACTTTCTTTGGAAGTTGCACTGTTTCTCTAGAGAATATGAGTGACACTGCAGGACTTGTCTGTATGAAATCAATATTTTTTTTCATTATTATAATTATTTTAATAATATTTCATTTACAAGTTAACCCCAGACACTACCACTACTGTTATTTTATGCTGTTTAAACCTATCTACCTTTAGCCCATGGACCACTGGTCATGTTTCCTACGACAATATACTTTACTTAAATGTTTGTATTTCAAGGCCCATCAAGGTTCAATATTTTCTAAATTAAACTTTAGCTTTACCATTCAAATTAACTTTGCAGTTTCTCTGTTTCTTCTTCTACTGCTACACAGTGTAGCAGTTTTTTCAAGTTTTCAACAGAACTGCATTTCTCCTCCACATTTATCCTTTCAGTACAAACTGAAAACTCCTTAGAAAAAGTTACATGTTATTAGTATGAACTGGTATACATTAAAATACATGTAGGACAAAAAAATTAAAATTAAGTTATTGTGACTTATCCTTTAATCTTTCCAGTGAAAGGACTAGTGAAAATTAAGCTTTTCACAATATAGTAGCTACCTGGTGTCTTTCAGAAGCTTTAAAACTTAATCTAACTTACAAGGGATTTGTTACCTGGAAATTTGTTGTCTAGACATACAGAAAGGCACTGCAAGAGCCAGAAACTCAATACAGATAACAGTATTAAACACTAGACACATTGTTGCTGTCAGTTTTCTAAACAGCTTTAAATATTGTAATAGCACAGAGCCTTTAGAATGATAGAATCATCAAGGTTGGAAGAGACCTTCAAGATCATCAAGTCCAATCATCAGACCAGCACTACCACCGTAACTCCTAAACCACGTCACTCATTGCCAGATCCAGACACCTTTTAAACACCTCCAGGGATGGTGACTTCACCACCTCCCTGGGCAACCTATTCCAATGCCTGACTACTCTAACAGTGAAAACATTTTTTCTAATATCTCATCTGAATCTCCTCTGTCTCACTTAAGGTCATTTCCTTTGGTCCTCTCACCATAGGCACGGCACCTCCTTTCAGGAGGTTTGTTCAACTTCCTTGCCAGCCTGGCAGTAAAAGAAGCAGAAAAGGCCCTAGCTCTGTGTAAGCCCTGTTTAGCAATAACAAAAACATTTCTACATTATCAACTCTATGTTCAGCATAAATCCAAAACACAGCTCCATAGTAGCCACCGTGAAGAAAATTACCTCTATCCCAGTCAAAACCAGCACACAGTTTCATTAGAAAAAAGAACAAAAGACCCATTCAGACCCATTTTACAAATAATAATCCTTTCCTTAGAAACAGCAAACAAACAATGAATAGTGAAACTGAAGGTTGCCCTAAGTAGCCTGTGGAATAACAGTACAAGCTGCACATGCAGGAATTCCTGAGATAAAGAAAATTGCCTTAAAACTTTATTAAACTAAAACACAACCAGTATTAAACTATGCAGGTGAGGGAGGGACTCAAGAACCTACACACAGTGACTCACAGATGATGAGTCAATCTGAAAAATACCAATAAAAAAGCACCCTGACTTCATATATACCAATACTGTCACTTTTTTCACACCAGCAATTAAAAATAATGGATGTATAGGATGTGGAGCAGCTACAGGTTTGGAGTTTTTTTCTATTGTTGCATGGAACAAAGAGGCTGGATTTAGCAAAGGAATATAACAGCTGGCATTAATGTTGAGGAGATTAATATCTAACAATACTGTGAGCTGGAACTTTGCAGAAACAGAAATTAATTTTTTCAAGTGGTCTGTCTTCAGACACTGAGGAGTTTGATAATAAAACTAAACAACTTAATATACTGTTCACTTTCTTACTTTAAAATTTTTCAGTCAACTGCTATTTTGTTTGTAATTTGGTTGTTTAAAGGCAGGTTTTTTAGGAGATTACTTTGGCTTCTGTTCAGGCAGCTTTTCCAATAAACACATGTTCTGGGCAACACTGCACTGGAAATAGTTTCCCTTTTTTGGTGGTGTGATCTAACAGCTTTAGCCTCTTGTACAGTGTTAGTTTTCCAGGATAAGATTTTTCAAAGCTCCCAACACTGAATTAACTGTTGTTGCTTTACAAGACCAAAAAGCTTTTGCTGAATTCAAAAGAAGTAGGTTACATGGAGAGCCTTAAAAAACTAAGCATTTTTCTAAGTCTTAAAATGTGCTGGGAAGTAGAATTTAACACATTTCTGATCTTCTGTCAATGTCAATAGGAAACAGAACAAAAATATTCTCTATACTCCTGAAAATATTTGTGGATTTGTGGCCAAAGATTGGTATCTATTTCTTCACACTATTTTCAGCAGAGAAGAAGAAACTTGAAAGTATGGCACAATGATAGTAATTGTTTTTCTCTCCAGTTAACACAACACTGTGTTCTCCACAGGTAAGATATGCTGTATTTTCCTATGGGCAGTGACTTGATATTCTGAGACTGTTCTGAAGAACTGCTTTTGGACAATCTTTTCCAGTGAAATGTCCATAAAACAATAAAAAAAATCCATTCTAATCTATGAGCAACAGAGAAACCCACATGTCAGTAGTCCATGGAATTTCATCAGTGTATTTCTAGAGCATGTGTAGGTGGTTGCTGGTATGACTGACTATGCCTCATCCTTATATTAGTATCACTGCAAGAATAGCAACACTTTTACTGGATGTATTAGACAATCATTCCTATGAATAAATCATCTACAACCTGCAAAACTTTTAAGCTGTTTTTCAGGAGGTAACTACTGTGATTCAAAATATCCTGAGAACTTTTCTCTATGTTCATGGAATTTTTATGGATTTCAGTAATCTCTCACGGTATCCTTCTGGACAAAATGTCCAGCACACAGCTGGATAAACACGTCATGCAATGGATGAGCAACTGGCTCACAAGTCAGGTGCAAAGGGTAATAGTGAACGGGGTAACATCAGGCTAGTGATCTATCACTAGTGGGGTTCCTCAGGGCTCCATTTTCAATGTCTTCATAAATGACTTTGATGTAGGACTTGAATGTATACTAAGTAAATTTGCAGACGGTATTAAATTGGGAGAAGCTGTTGATTCACTTGAAAGCAGAGAGGCCCTGCAGAAAGACCTAGCCATCACCAACCATATGTTTAACAAAAACAAGTGCTGGATTCTGCATCTGGGGTGGGGCAACTGTGGATGTATGTGCAGACTGGGGAACAAGATGTGCAGAGGAGCATTGTGGAAAGGTCCTGGTCAATGTCAAGTTAAATCTGAGCCAGTGGTGCCCTGTTTGCCAGGAGGGACAGCCATGTCCTGGGAGCATCAGGCAAAGCATCACCAGCCAGTCGAGGGAGGGGACTGTCCCGCTTTGCTCAGCACTGGGGCGGCCTCACGTTCAATATTGTGTGCAGTGTTGGAAACCACAATATAAGAAAGACATTAGGCTATTAGAGAAAGGAGGGCAACAAAGATGAAGGGCCTTGAGGGGAAGCCATATGAGAAGTGGTTGAGGTAATTTGGTCTGTTCAGCCTCCAGGAGACTGAGGGGAGATCTCATTGCGGTCTACAACTTCCTCATAAGGGGAAGCAAAGGGGCAGGCACTGATCTCTTCTTTGCGGTGATCAGTGACAGAATAGCATGAAGCTGTATCAGGAGAGATTTAGGTTGGATATTAGAAAAAGGTTGTTCCCCCAGAGGGTGGCTGGGCACTGGAACAGGCTTCCCAGGGAAATAGTAACAGCACCAAGCCTGACAGAGTTCAGGAAGCACTTGTACAACACTCTCAGGCAGTTGGTGTGACTCTAGGGGATGGTCCCATGCAGGGCCAGGAGCTGGACTTTGATGATCCTTGTGGGTCTGCTTCCAACTCAGGATATTCTACAATTCTAGCTGTATCAGAGTGTCCTAGTTATACAGGCCAGTTTATGTGGGTATAACCAAACCTGTGTATTCCGCACCCTTTATGTAATTTCTGATGGACTGTTAATAAATGGATTGTTTGCAGCAGCTGCCCAGGGCACACCTGACACCTCAGGTTACAAGTTGGGCAGGGGAGTGTTTCATTGTCTTCACACCAATGACCCAGCTGTGATAAATCCTCTTCAGGGGGGAATTAGCACCTTCACACCCAACCTGAGGTGTCATCTCTGCTAATGGGCCATACTGGACTGGTATAATAGGCAAATGCAATGTCCTAGACCATCAAAGACTCCAAAAATATCCCACGACTCATAGAGTTAAACCACCCATTGTGAAACTCCCTGCCCTGCGGGAGGTATTGGGCATTCCCACCTGAACCTGAGTATACATAATCTTGGAGTTTTGGGACTTCTGGTACCACTCATTGGATCCAGAGGAGGACCAGAACTTCAACAGGACTGCGACTGCCACTCTCGACAAGACTGCAATCCTTACTTTAATAGAACTGTGGCCATCATCTGCACCAACAGGTTTCCTTTTCCTTTTACTTTGCCTCCAGGGGGACCACGTGGTGCTCAGCACAGGGGCCAATGAACACTGCTCTGTTCTTGTCCCAAGGTGCGGAGTTATACATCTGTCTTCGGTGATTAAAACCAGTTTTTCTCTGTATCACTGTATTTATTATAGTCTTTTTAGTAAATTGTAACTCTGACTTGAATCTCTCTTGAGCTGTTTTTTTTTCTCCTGTTGGTTTACTTTTAAAGCACACAGAGGGTCTTTCATCCCATGAAATCAGGTGACATTGCTTTAGTACTTTTATGCACTGTGAAAAGTACACACTTTAGCCACCATACCTAATACCTGAAAGATATAGGAGTACTATAAGCAGTCAAGCATGCAAAGAAACTAATTGGTCTCTAGAGATATCATTACTTAGATTGCATGATTTGTTTTATCACACATTCATAAAAGGTTCATCGCATTCTCTACTAGCCATATCAAATATATTTCAGTTCAACCTGTACATTAATGAAAAGACTCTACAGTGACTGATTTTTTTAATTGTACATGCATTAATAAAATATTTAGCAGCTACCTACTTCTGAGAAGGAAATAAACGAATTAGCTTTGATAATTAAGAAGCTCCATCTATGACCTGATTTTTTTTTTTTTTAATTTTTGGAAATTAGATATTTATGGATCCCACTTAAATGCATAGAACTGGATCTGTGTCACTGAATAAACGTTAAAAGCTTTATGACAATCAGTTTAAGTTCATTAACAAAACCATCTACATCACAAGGTATTATTCTATCTGCCTACACAAACTATTTACTCTTGGATATACTGGTATCAGTAACAATTTAACAGAAGTTTGGTTGTAAATACAAAGAATGGCGTTTTTCTCATTCGCATTCTGTGTTTTGTTAATTGCCTGTGCACTCATCACTTAAGAACCAAAAGCACCAAATAATTAAAATATCAATTCAAAACTAAAAGACTCTAGGGAGAAGACAAAGGTGTGGGAAATTAAGAATAAACATATCCTTGTGAAAGAAGGAAGTATCAAGATGCTTTTTCTAATTGGAAAAGCAGTCTGAAGAAGGGAAAAAGTTATATAGTATAGCACTATTTATCTTCCCAAGTTACTTTAAAACATTGAAAAAAACAGTTTAAATTGACAAATCTGAAAAAAAAAGAACTAAAAAGGGAAGAGACGAACATAAATTCTGGATTTCCTGATAAATAATAGTGGAAAAAACCCTAAGACTGTATGTCTAATTACAGGTAGAAATTAATTTTACTTTCTAGGTTAGCTCACCAGTTTTCAAAAACGGAGGTGACCAATACAGAATTCAAAGGGGAATTTTGAAAACAAAACACATTTTTAATTTCCATCTAAAATTAATGATGACTGGTGGTGGCACTTCACACATTCACAAGCTGCCTCTCCTTGTTGAGCACATTTGTTTTGTTAAAATCATCATTACCAGAGAGCTACAGTTCCTAGACTAAAACAAGCCCAAGGCTTTCCATCACTTCTGTAACATAAGAGCTGATTCTAAAGATCCACAGGACAAACACGTTCTTCCCCTCCTTCTTCATCCCTCTCACCACCTTGCCAACTGAATGTTAGCCATGCTTTCAGATGCTTTGGTGCTATGCTGACAGCCTCATTTAAGAGCTCTTTTGAATAAAAGAAGGCCTGCTAAAAAGATCCAAACAGAAAAAAGATTTCTGACCTCTCAAACAACCATGAGAAAGCCTTATTAAACAGCTCAAGATAATAAGTAGAAGATTACAAAAACAGTACTTCTGTGATTGTAATCCTATAAGATAATATCCTCTTACAATTTAATGAATTCCCATATCATATGAATGGAATGTTCTCTAGATAATTTCGATATTTAAATTATCATCCAGAAAGGATGATTAAATGATCTGAAAGACTGAACATTCATTAAAAGTAGAATCTTTACTGGATTTATTAATTTAGTTATAACTTTGAATACTTGAACCTGATCATCAACTTCTCAATTTATCTTTTGAGGATAACTTCCCAACTTAAATTTGAACCATAAAATCTAGAAGTCTCCTAGCTCAGCCTGGACAGAAGGATTTCAGTGGACTTTCACCTTCTTTGAAAGTAAACAAAATGCTTCTATAGGTCTTTGCACCTGAATCTGTAAAGTTTATGGCCTTCAAAAGAAGCATTAGTTACCAAGTCTGGTAACTGCTATGATACAGGTGGTATATATTCTGCACTTAATTTTGCTTTTACCAATCATGCAACATTAAGAGTCGCTGTACGCTCAAGTGACAGATCAACGGTTCCACCTTTGTAAAAATCTGATTCTGTGCAGGAAAGTAACACATGTTTCAGAGTAAGAAGTGATTAAAATTATGACTGGACTAGTTTCCTCTGTATTGATAGTAGGCAATTTCTTCTAATGCAGCTGGATCTTTTAATATCCAGACTTCTAGATTAAAAATTCATCTAATCTGATATTTTGTCCAAAGCACATAAGACAGAAAAAAAGAAAAAAAAAGCAGTAGATTTTAATCACTCTTTAAATCTCAGATTTGGCTCCATACTTTTCAGTCTTCCTGATTTGCAACATCTGAAACAAAGCCTATAATAATCATTCTAGTAATATAGAATATTTTATACTGCAGCATGTTCTAATATAACAGTTTGTCACTTCATTGCTTCTGAATGTTATTTACATCTGCATACATTTATTTTTATATATCTGCAATCTTGTACTTTTAAGGCCAAAAAAAGGCAAATTTATCATACCTCACTCTCATATGAAGAAAAAGTATATTTTATTACTGCTATGATTTAAGTAATACCTATACCCTGGGAGTTAAACAGATGCTTCCAAGTTATTTCTAACAATAACAAACAATACCTTGTGAATCATAACATTATACTTTTAAAAAGGTCCTACCAATTATAGAGCATGTAGGAGGCAAAACAATAAATCTAATTGTTCAACACCTTCATCAGCAAGCAACAAAACCAGATAAGCCTTATTGACAACAGAGACCAGTTTCTTCCTGTGCTCTCATTAGCCATGTCAGCTCCTTAGATTTACATGGTACATTTTAAGTGGGGAAAAAATAAAAATCAGCCTAGTGGGTAACAGTTCACTTTTTGTTTTAGCCTTGGGTTTGTCCTATTTACCATAAAGAAAGTTAAAAAAGAAAGCTACATGCTCTTTCTGTATTGACTAACTGAAAAATGTATCTATATTTCAGATTCCTGCAGCCTATGCAGCCATTCCACATGTGGACAGTTAGTTATCCAGGTCTTGCAAATAATAGTCACAGCTGCACTCAGAAGAGGCTGCAAAGTCTACCTGAGGACTTGAGTAAGTGCTCTGATTTCAAGACTGTTATGACTAGATTATGGATAGTATTCTACCTATTAGCAGAATTACACTTGACTTGTCTGCATGAGCATTTTCGCAACTTTGTGAAAATGTTCTAAATAAGAAACTGATGGAATAAAATTTCTCCACTTTTGCACCATTACCACGGATGAACCATGTAGAGCAATCATAGGTGCTCAAGAACCAAATAACTTTGAGCTGAAGTTCACTAAAGGAGAGTCAGCTGTGGTCCCGGAAGGGCGATAAGGGAAGTCTGAAAAGATACTACTGACCTTAATTCATCAGGAATGGAAGGATATGCTACTAAAAACCTGCCTAGGTCAGACCAGCAATGACTTTCCTAAATGGTAGCCCTGAGTCAACACTCGGGAGAACTTTACCCTGTGTACTTTCCTGTCCAAATCTATAGCTAGCTTTAAAACATTATTTTAGCACTAGCCCTTTAAAGAAGGAAAGAGGGAAGAAGAAAATGAAGTAAGAATAGTGTTTATACAGGTGTGCAAATGGAGGATATGTACTGGTAATGAAGACAAATTTCTAACAGAATGAAGAGATGAGACAAATGCCACTACAAAATCTGTTCATAGCCTGATGGTCTTTCAGTAGCTTTGATCAGCTTCTAACCTTCAATAATGGGAAAGTTAAGTGATCTTGGGAATTATCATTTCAGACTTGATTCCTCCCTGGGAATCAGCACAATGTGTCCATACCAAGTCTCTTCTCCTCTCAAGATGTTTTACAGCTGCACAGATGCAATGCAATAAAGTCTACAGCAAGTTAAGGTAATGTAGATACAATCTGGTTTGCGTTTTATGAGTGAGTTTAAATACTGTGAAGAGAAAGACAGAAAATCAATAAACTATCTACTTAGAAAATTACTATCATGCCACAGTGGGCATTCTGAAACAATCCTTTTATAAGTAATTCTGAACAGCAAAAAATCCAACACTGGTGTACAACATCATCAAGACTACATACTGTGTTTTATTTCTTAGCATTTTATATTACACAATAATTCTAATGCATGAATATCAAAATATCAATTCATTGCAACTAAATTTTTATGGATTATTTTTCAAATGGTTAAGTAGCCTGGAAGAAATTTTTTCTCTTTATCTGCTACTTAGACTGATGGTCTACAATTTTGTATTTTAAATTCACCTCTTCTGTGTTAGAAATCTAAACAGTTTAGAAACCTGGAAAGGTCAGCCATATTCAAAGGTAGGTTGAATTGTGAAAACATAAGTCAGGAGGAAAACAACTTTTTCTCAGTTTTGTTTGCCCCTCTACTATTGAAAGGAGGCAGTTTGAGTGGTTTTTCCCACTGAGTTTTTAAAACCACTACAGTTCAGAAGACCAAAAATGTCAACACTAATGAAATTTCTGCTATTTATGACAGACTACAACATACTAAGTTTAGAATGATATTTGTAATGGAAACAATGCTGGACAACAAGTATAAGAGAATTCATATTTTCTATTTACTTCATTCAGATGTATAGTAATGTCATTTCCTTATGACTTTGATAAGGACTGATAATGAAAATAACATATAGAGGACTTTTATCCAAAAGATCAAGAAGTGATTTATTAGATAGGTCAAGTCCTATCCTTTCTGACAGACACTGGAAAGAATAAAAATTAAAAAGATAACAAAAAGATAACTCTGAAAAAAATGTCCAGCAATTCATTAAGCACCAGATACTTGTGAGCAATGCAATTCAAATGAGCTAGTGGCTGTGTGAATTACAAACAAGATGAGGTCAAATTACTGGAGAACTGTAATTAAGAAAAACCTATTATTTAATGCTTCATTTGAGTTTTCTTGTCTCACGCAGCCTAAGAATTTATTCCAAATTTATTCACAAGGGTCTAAGAAGGTCAGAAATATTGCAAATGGATCTGGATTCACACAAGTGTGTTCCATAGAGGTATTTTGAATAGTTATTACTATTGATGCACCACTGGTATTCACTTTCCAGACTGGGAAAAATGCTGCATTAAATGAAGTAACAGTAAACTAAACAGGAAACATAACAAATACTGGGTTGCAGGAACAGAAAAGGAGGATTTTAGTTTTTGAAACAGCTGGGCATTCAGGTGGTGAATTCTCCCTTTTAGATATTTCTTTTGCTATCATCCAAGGCTGTTTTTTCTTTTTTTCCTTTTTTAAAAGAAACAGAGAAGCAATTCTGCTTTACATTTCTAATAGTTCTGAGGTCATTATGAAGATGGACAATCACCTTTCCACATCAGAAATCAACTAGATCAAAGAAAGTTTGATACAGGACGAAGAACTCTGGCTGGTCTTGCATGGTTACACACAAAGGTGACCAGAAGATAACTTTCACCAATCAATTAATGCACAGTAGCACAAAACAGAACTAGCATCCATCTCATTTTAAGCAAGAACTGATGAATTCCAAAATGCTGTAAAATATATATTTGAAACCAAACCTATGTTTTATCCATACAGAAACATATCTGTATATGTATAAAAATATTGAGTATGTGTAAATCAGACTTATACTTTCAAAATCTATTAAAAACACTGAACTAATTAAGCTAGGCAAAGTGAAATAGTAGAAGATACCTCAGTAAAACAAATCAGGGTAAAACTGGTAGTAAATAGCTTTGCCACCATGATCATAAATTACAATCAAGACAAATTTCACCTCTAGGTAAGAAGCACCTCAGTAAGTCCTTGAGGTGGGGTTACAGACTAACAAACTGAATATGTCATAACTCAGGTGTGCTTAGACCAATCAATCAGTAAAGAAGGGAAACATTAACTTTTCCTCAGCTTACTTATCAGCAACTTTCTTTAGAGAAGCACAGCAAGTATCAGCTACCTGCAGTGAACATTTGAAACATGTTGCAAACTTCTTATCAATAGAATCATTAGTTTATGAGTCCAAGCAGTTGTAGTTCATCTTAACTACAGTAACTTTATAACTGGAGGATGTGATCTCTAGCATTCATTCACTGTAAAGCAACATGGGACCCGGGCAAGTTTTCCTTGCCATAGGTATCACTGTGACACTGTGTTGCCTCCTGGAATCAGATTCATAGCATGAATGACATGCAGAAACTGACTCCTCTATTAAGTTTATTTTTACAGGCAGTTTGCTTTCATCCACAAAAGCACTTTTTCAAGCAGAACTCTAATG
Source organism: Manacus vitellinus (assembly GCF_001715985.3). Taxonomy (NCBI): domain Eukaryota; kingdom Metazoa; phylum Chordata; class Aves; order Passeriformes; family Pipridae; genus Manacus; species Manacus vitellinus. The sequence continues at coordinate 13,475,434 of NW_021940750.1, forward strand.
CACCAAATCTGACAGTGCAGTAACTTTCAAGCCACAATTAACAATACATTCAGTTTAAATGCAATTTGCTAGGAAAAAAATTACCATGGCAGAAACACAGTGAAAACACACAAATGCATGGCTCAAAGGTGCTGGAATGCACTACAAATAGGACAGCAGTTCATTAGAACTGCATTATAAACCAACTGTATTTTATTTACAGAGGAGAGAAGTAAATAGAATTGCCACAAGGGAGCAGACTAGGGGTCTGGCTGGCTGCATGCATTAACACCTTCTCAAAGGGACTGCAACAGGCAAACTAGAGTTAACTACAGGAAGTCATCATCTAAGCCTCAATAATTACTAGTTTGTTTATCAGAAGGACAAGAGAATAACAGATTACTTCGAATCTTTACTCATTAAAAAAATTATTATAGTCATATATTTAGATAGTTAATATTTTAAGCTTTGCTTTTTTTTTTTTACATAAGCAACACACTGAAGCAAGGATTTTCATACGATAATGGTTTATTGTCTTTAAAAAAAAATGTTATCTATAGCTTTTTAAGCCAACTATATTCACATACTTTGGTTTCTTCTAGGCTTCAACATCACTATATGGTATCAACATTCCTGCCTTCCTGCCTCCAAACCACAGTATTGAAGTTTAAAGTTTAGTCAAAATTACTCAAAATAGAAATTAATAAATAATGTCTGGAGAATATATAGCACAAGGATTATGAATGGACAGGTCACAAATGTCTTTCAGAAAACTTTTCTTCTCCCGTTAATGTTCCTAAATACTGGCATTGATGCCAGGACAGGATATTACTGTATATTGCATATTGGCTATAAATTAAGGAAATATCTAATTAGGATCAATTTCATATTACCATAACCTTTACTTGCTTTCCAAACTGAGGAATTTACTTAAACTTGAAAACTTTAAATTCTAATCTAATACATTTGTAAATTAACGCTAACTTAGGTAATATTTTCAATAATAATATTTATACTTAATGAAAGTCTAACCAACCAGGAACTTTCAGAATCAGTAATTACAACAAAGCACAGAACTCCAATTTGGCTCTGTAAACATCAAAATCAAACAACTTGATGCAAAAAAAAAATTCCCCCTACTATGGCAAACAGCAACACTCTGCATCTTGACGGTAATGCCTCACTTAGACCTTCATTCTTCAGAAAAGGCAAGCAAATATGCTGCTTAATGCTTTCTACATTATCTTGTCTCAGTTGTACATATCAAAAAAGGAACCAACCTTTACAAAGTCCCTTCTCATTTTATGTACCCCTACAGATTTTACAACAACATAATGTACTTTTTTTCTTACAAGATTCCCATTTTAGAAAGTTAATTTAGAGCTCTGATTATATGCAATATCTCTATGGAAAAAGCATTTAACTATTGTCATCCATTGTGATCTTAACACATGGCTTTTATGCTTAAGATACCTAAAAGGTTTTTATACTTAAGATAACTAAAATACAACCAGTTAAAAAAAAAATTGCAAAGCAGAATAATCTTGACATGAATATGCAGGGCACAAAAGCAAGCATTTGAAATGCTCTTTAGCAGCAGAAAATTAATTTCTAATATTTCAACCTCTAGACTGACAAAACCTTTTTTTTTTTGGTCAAATTCACTTGCATCAGAATTAATTTACAAGTGAAAGTCTGTAAGAATAGTATGTTCAATAATACACTTTTTTCAATGTCTATCAGGTAAGAACTGAAATGAACAACCAACTACCAGGTATTTGACAGTACAGAGGGGAGCAATTGTCTTTCTTCCCATCCAAACTCATAGAATCACAGAATGGCCTGGGTTGGAAGTGACATTAAGGATCATCTAGTTTCAACTCCCCTGCCACAAAGAGCAATGCTGCCCACTAGATCAGGATGCTCAAAGCAATTTCTAACGCAATTTTTCGTTCATCTCCTTTAGTCAGTCATTAATCTTGTTCAGTACGGTAAACACCACTGTATGCTTACCAGGTCTCATATGTAGTAAGCCAAAATAAGTCAACACTGTATGGGAAAAGTACTCATTACCATTCTTGCACTGGCAATACATTCTTGGAGGAAAAAAAAATGTTCCATTAATAACTCCTGCTAACTGTCCTATAGAAAAGGTTACAGAGGCAAAGATGTCATCAAAGAACATTTTGATTAATTCAGCAGAACAACTATTAAAAACCAAAGCATATAGGTAGGACAAAGCTTAAAAGCAAATGCATTTCTAATATGTATCTAAAGGTGGCAGTAACTGTTTGTTCTTTATTATAGGCCCAGAATTAATCTTTGAAGAGCTTCAAATGCTGTATCTCAAGGTTCTATCCAGAACTGAGAGTCAAATCCATCCTCAATGCCAGCTGAATGTTATGTCAAAAATCAAGTTGTTCTAATGAACACAACCTCTAAAGTGACAGAATTTCTGTACACCGGCCATCTCCAACTTTGTTTTTTATATTACTGACATAAAAGCAACACAACCTGATTAACATGGCCACCAAACAACAACATAACACAAAGATACTCCAAATTAGACATATTCCAGTATCAGAATCTAGATGTTAAAAAGATACAAAAGAGGAAAATATTTTCTACCTCAGTCAAAAAAGCCCTCTAGCCCCAAATGCCTTTCTTTCCTCTGTAATATAACATCCATAATGCACATAAAACTATGGAGAGAGCTCACCTAAATTCTAAACAAAAGACAAGTTTGAAATATTTGTACAAGACATTAGTGGGAGGAATCTTACTTGACTTAAAGTGAAGTTGTTCTTTGTTCTCAGAATTAGCACCCACGCCTTCAATTGGTTCTCATTATTGCTGTAATTACTGATGTCTTAATCAAGTTACAGAAAACAGTCTAGCCTATTTAACTTTGCAGACATTATCCTTACAAGATACTCAAATGAAAATAAGGCAAAAAATGATTTTGAAGAAGAAGAATCAGGGGCAGGACTGGTCCTCTGGTCCATAGGGGGAAGTGTGTGTGTGTGTGTGTGTGTGTGTGTGTGTGTGTGAGGAGGTAAAAGGAGGAAGGACATGAAGAAGACCTGCAGTTCCACAAGAACACCCTTATTTACTTCCAGCTAAGCACTTCCTGCAGAAATGGGAGCAGCATGAATTTCACTTTCTTCACTCTTACCCTTTAGGAAGGAATAAGGCTCGATAAGATAAGTAAGCTTGCAAACAAACCCTTTAAGTTCTTTCATCTTCAGTTCCACTTGGGAAGAAGTGTTCTTTGGTGGCATCTTTTTTATTTTTGAAAATATGCATTAGCTACAAGATATACATTACATATACGATATGCATATCTATATAGTTACTTACACAAGCATGTGGGTGTATGCACATATATATATATTCTAAAAATTTATTTTTTTCAAATTTTGTACAGTATCTGGAGTTAAACTGGCTAACTATCCAAAAAAACCCAAAACACTACTTTTCACATCCCCCAGAAAGTTCACAAGAATATTACTTAAAACATAAATGCTACCTTGGTAGAGGGGATGAAGTGACAAGCCTCTTCTGAAATCTGACCACACTAAGATTTAAATACGATTTCAATATACTGCTTTGACTGGTTAGCCAAATACCCCAACAGTTTTAAAACTTTTACACCTTCTCTGTTCTTCACAGTTGGAATAAAAATTTGTTTTTATCAGTGAGCCTCCAAACTCTAAAAGAGAAGTGTAAGCTGAATTCAGATTTCGTTTAATTGTTGTTTCTTTCCCCCAGGAGACATCAGTTATAAATATAGAGAGCCCTACTCGTTTGTTTTTTTTTTCTGGTAATTCACCTCTCATAAATCTAGAATACATACCTGTACATTATTAGCAGAACTATTATTTCGTGGAGAGACCTTTATATGTTCTTTTTCTTTGTTATTTTGTCTTAAATCCCTCTCCTCTAAAACATCAAAGGTAAACTTGAAGAACAGGGAAGCCATATCCAGTTTGATGCTTTCATTTTAGCTGGCAGTGATGTTACAGATAACTTTGTCAATCATCATTTTCTTTTAGTGACTTCTCAAACTAAGAAAAAATGTACAAAATTTCTTGTAAGCTTCCTCTCATTCTTTCCTTTTCTACATTAATAGGATTTTCCTTGTTTCCTTTATGGTGTGGTGGTGAGGACGGAAGAGCACTGATGGGAGAAGATATACTCTACAATTTTTCCATTTCATATGGAAAGTCTCGTGTTTGTCATCTGTTTGCTAATGTTCACTGACATCCTTCCTGTGAATAAGTTGTTACTAAGACCACCACACATTTCACCTCTGAACTTGCATTATTTTCCTAAGCTTGACCTGTTCAAAACTGAGTTCCTGATTCAACTGACCCAGTTATTAACTTTATCCTAAGCAAGTGTCATCACAATGAAAAAAAAATTTGCACTGAGGTTCGCAAACATCTGCTTAACTTCTGCTTTTTTAACACACTAGACCTACCACATTCTCCCTTTTACAACTTCCTAGATAAAATGAGAGTATTCAGTAATCCTCTGATACCAGATGGTGACCATTCCCAAATTCCTTTCATGTCATTCTGACTGCACAGATATGGTCTGTGTGTGTGCAACACAGTACAGAGTGTGGACATGGTACAGGGACTAATAAATCTCCTCATGGATACAGTGCTTCTTGCTGTTCTTCACACTGCCAACTTCTTCCTCACACTGGGAATTACACTCTCTGTGGGTAGGTTTAAATTTGACAGAAACTGTAACAACTGTAAACCAAGTAATAGTTGATCCTAAATTTCAGTCACTTGCTGTGTGTCAGCTTCACTGAGCCAACTCAAAACCCATTTAGTTCAAAACCTGCAATATCGAGTGGCTTTTTATGGAAAATACAGTGAAATGTGTTGTTGATCTCAAATTCATCCTCGCTGGAGAAAGTAAGGTCCAACTGTAGCTAAGCAAATCAAAGAACATATACCTGAGAACATAGCTTGACTTAAGAAACTGTCGTGGTTTAAGTCCAACTGGAAATTAAGCACTGTGCAGCCATTCGCTCAACTCTTCTCTCTCTCTGCCACCCCAGCAGAATGGGGAGGAGAATCAAAGTAAAAAGTTGTAGTTTGAGTAATCAAAAGAAAAGTAAAATACAGTAATAATGGTAAATAATAATAATAATAATGAAAATAAAAAGGGAAAGAAAAAAACAATCAAACATGATGCACAATACAATCGCTCACCAGCTGCTGACCAACGCCAGACTCCACTTCCCAAACCTAGACTGACCCCCTTCCAGGCAACTCCCCCTGGTTTATATACTGGGCATGATGTCCTATGGTATGGAATATCCCTATGGTCAGTTTGGGGCACCTGTCCCAGGCGTGCTCCCTCACAGCTCTTGCATACCTCCTCGTTGGCAGAGCATGAGACAAGAAAAAAAAGTCCTTGACTTAGGATAAACACAACTTAGCAAACAGCAAAACATCAGTGTGTTAACAACACTGTTCTCATTCCAAATCCAAAACACAGAACTGTAACAGCTGCTGAGAAGAAATCTATTCTAGCTGAAACCAGTACACAAAGGTAATAAAACTCTAAACTGAATGATTTCTGTCAAGATGAAAGTAAATTCCAAAACACCCATAAGAAGTTTAGTAATAAGCACTTTTTCACAACCTGTGAGGAACCAGTAACGCAGAAGAGGGTTTTAGTAGATGTTTCAGGCCACCCAAAAATGTTTCTGGATGAACAAAAGCAGAGAGACTAATCAAAATCAAGGTTGCTTAAAAAGAGGGAGGCAAACAACTTCTCACAAGGTGGGCAGGGGATGCTGCCTCTAAAACTGAAAACCAGGAAAGCAAAGATAATGGAAAAGTGCAAAGTGATGCTTGATGGAGAAATGCTAAAGCCTAGAAGTTTAGTGCTAAGTTAGCATATTCAGACCTATGATTTCAAGATGACATTAGGCTACAAGCTTATTTGAACACAGAAAAAATCACATGCAAATCATTTCATGTCCCTCTGTACAAAGTATTCCAGCTTCAACTGACTTACCTCCCATAATTTTAGATTGGCAGTTGATAAATTCTGGCTTCTTATCTGTAAGGTATCGCTGACAAGTGTGATGTAGAACCTGAAAGAATGTGCATTTTTCTGAAGCTGTGCTTGCTACCCATTGGTCAAAAGCATTTTCAAATAGTAAATCAAATTCCGGGGAATCCTAGAAGAAAAAAAAAACAACACACTGCTATTATTCCAGTTTTATAAATGATTTGGAGAAAGATATGGAGTCATTGCTTTTTAAAATATATTTTGTTGGATAAAGTAGACAGGTCATGCAAATCAAAACCATCCAGGTATTATTGCATATTTTTGTAGATAAAAACCACACAAACAGGAAGTAAGTTTTTTTCTTGCTGTTATTTTTAATGAGGAATACTCATTAATGAGGAATACTCAGCTATGACAAAAATACCTGAAAACAAAAATACTTTAGATGAAAAAAAATCAAAGTAAAAATCTCATAAGAAACCCTTGTTATCTACAGATATATAGTTACCTGTGCATTCTATATTATGCAAACATTTATGCCTCTCAACACAAAATCTACTTTCACACTATTATAGAAGATGTGGTTCTGCTCTCAATGCTCCACCAACAAATAAACTAAGCAAATAACAAGTCTTAGTTACTGTATTTGATGCATTATCATAAAGTGTTGCAAAGGTCTCAGAATAATGTGAACAGAAGACCATTCCTAGAACAAATCAAAGCGCTGCTCTATACCATGCATCAACCACCAAAATAAATGGATTTTATGCAAGAAGTAGTGCTATATATTAAGCAATAATTGCTAAACATCGTTTTGCAATCTAATCTAGTAAATATTCTTTTTTAATTGATGACACTAGGAATTCACAGGTAGACAAGTTTGAAAGAAACATTTCTAAGCTTAACAACTTGATAGGACTTATAATCCATTATGTACACAGCTGCACAGTAGACACTGTGAAAGGGTCTAAAATTCATTTCCCTTATTTATTTCTCATTGCTCTCATTTTCATAGTCCCTTTACCCAGAGAAAATATAATTCCACTCCTTGCATTTCATAAGGCAGTGGCCAAGGGCCTTCTTTTTTTGTACAAAAGACTGTACTGGGTAGTAACAGAATTTGGTGCTGCATGGTTAAGATGCTTAGGTGGCTGATCAGAGCACAACTTTGAAGAAACCAAGGGAGTTAGTCACAAAAACATTTTGCTCTACAAGGAATACGGTAAGTCACTTTGTGATCACACGTTGATGAGCCACATTTCTAACTTCTACTTATGTTGTTTTACTCCTGGAGAATTGTATTCATAAGCTTATTACATATTAGTATGACTTTGTCTTGAGACAGTTTAAAGTGGGCTGTATATTCCAAATCAAAGGAACAGTTCCAGAACTATTTAGTGTAGGACTGGTTTGTTTTATTTTATTTTTGGTATTTTTTTGTTTAAATCAGCATTCACTTGCCATTGGCAACCACAGGACACACTACCACCCTTTGTAGCAAAAGATAAGAAATGCAGAAGTATCTGAGGAGAGGACTGTCCTGGAAAAAATGCAAGGTTCACAATATTTCACAAACTTGAACCTCCTCTGTCTTCATGTCTACCTATTGCTCTATCTCACAAAACAGCTGCATGCCGAAGTAGACTTCAGGAGGCTTATAGCTGAAGCAAAGGCAAACAGGGCTCTTACTTTTCTCTTTACAAAGAAGAGAGAAAGTAGGAAGAAAAGTATGGAAAGACAGGAAGAAAAAAACCTGTATGACTGAGTTTTAGCCTCCTCTCATCTTTCCCATTAAAATTGACTTTACATATGCCATTGAGTTATTCCTTTCTTGAGAATTTGCACTTAAATCTGCATCTTTTCTTTCCACATGCCTTTTGAATAGTGAAAGAACTGATTCACAAATCAGTTACCTAAGAGCTCAAGGTTCATTTTCTAGAACTGTTCAAACTCACCCGATTAGGGTCTATACCATTGACCTGGCGAAGCTGCTCGAGCATCCACTGCGTTCTCCTGACAAAGGACGTAGAGCCTTCAAATTGCTTCACCTTCGTTATAGATGCTTGAGCTGGTTTCTTGTTCGTCACTGAACATATAAAAAAACATAACTGAAATCGGCTTTAAGATTCAGGAAGGTGCTGTTTACTTCACTTATAACTAGCTGGTTTGCTGGAGTATCTTCTGTAATATCCCACAAAGTGGGACAGTAAAACATATTCTCTTTCCTGCATAGCATACTGAAAAGCACATTCCTTATTTTCTACCACTCAAAATTGGATTTATTTTAGCCTCTATCAGCTTAAGTTACCAACATCCCGTAAAAAAACCCAGAACTACAACAAAGGTCTTTTCATTTGCATTCTTAAAATCACAGAATCAAAGAATGTCTTGGGTTGGAAGGGACCTGAAAACTCATCTAGTTCCAAACCCTCTGCCATGGACAGAGACACCTGTCACTAGACCAGGTTTCTCAGAGTTCCACCCAACCTGTCCTCAAACATCTTCAGGGATGGGACATCCACAACCTGTTCCACTACCTTTCCATCCTAGTACAGACTTTTTTCTTCTTAATATCTATTCTAAAACTCCTTTCTTTCAGTTCAAAGCCATTCCCCCTTGTCCAGTCATTACATGCTCTCATAAGTAGTCCCTCTCCATCTTTACTGCAAGCTCCTTTCAGGTACTGGAAAGCTGTGGTGATGTCAACCTGAAGCCTTTTTTTATCAGGCTGAAGAAACCCAGTTCTCTCTGCCTTCCCTCACAGGAGACATGCCCCAGCAATTACCGTACTGTTCTCTTTTCCCCACGCCAATTAGCTTAAGTTTCTCATATCCAGCCTCTTATTCATTTCTTTCTCTTATTCTCATTTTAGAAAACATAGAAAAACCCCAAAACATATCACCTGTAAGTATATGTACGTTTTAAAAAAATCTGTTACTTTAGATTGAATTTCATGTTATTGATTGGGGGGAAAAAAAAAGAAAAATAAGTTTTTTTCCAGTCTTTTCACAAAATGGCACATGTAGGTCATGTTTGTATAACACCACCACCATCTATGACATCTAATTCCCAGTCAACAGACAGAAGTATAAGCACATTGAGAAAGTAAATTCACCGAGTCAACAATAGTCTGTGAAAAATACAGCTATAATAATTAAGGAACTAAAGTTTGCTTGATGCTCCCTCCCCCAAATATTAGGTACATCAAACAACAATGATAAATAAGAAGGATCCTATTTATTATAAACAAAATGTATGTTAAAAAGCACAAACAAAGCCACAGAAGACTGCTCTGCTTTTGGAAAAGAATAAAAAAGGCAATATAAATGCTCAAATTAGTGTATCATTAAGTCAGAATCATGTTTTCAAAGACAACTTAAACATTAAACCTATCTTTTCAACAGCAGAAAACTTGACTTTTTTTAATCAGTATAGCTTTTAACCTCCATGGAAGTTTTATAAGCGGTTTTAGATATTTTCTGTAGTCAAATGTGTATTTTCTTTACATATTATCTGTTGCTGTATGTTAAGTCACTTGCAAACACATTTCCACCTTCTGTGAAGAAATAATTTGTATAATCATTGTACTGCATAATCTACTAAAGCTGGTGTGTCATCTATTTTTCTACTTAAACTCCTTCCAAAAATAACTTTATCCATATGGTCTGCCAAATAGAGTATTATTGGAAAAGTCACTTTTCTCTGCTTTTAGATGCTGGCAGTTACAGAAGGCTTTTAAAATAATCAAGACTTGAAAAGTAAGTTTGCTTATTTTTGTGCACTCCATTTGTCCAAATAACTAGAAAAAGTAAGAGTCTTCCCACTCAGAAGATTCATACTACATGCAATTCTGCACCCAGAGGCATAGTTAAACAGTAAGTAAATACTGATGTAATACCTTATCATTCCATAAAAAGTTAATATTGCACCTAAAGATGAAAATTTTAAAATGCACAAATCAGTGTTTTGATATTAAAATGCACTTTAGAATAGATTAGAAAATGAAGATTAAGATGAAAAGCTCTTTTCAGCATCTCAGCTTTAAACATTTTCAGTTCCGTGTGCGTCTATGAAAGTCCAAACACCCTTATGAGAACTAAACTTGATAAACAGAAAATTAATTTCTAAGGAAATTTTAACAGGTAAAGAAGATTGGAAAATGAGATACTAGCCTTCCACATGGCAGATAATTGTTTTTAAGAAGTTACTTTGGAGCAGAAAGCATAGTTCTCAATACATTGATCAGACTATTGACAAGACTGCAGTAAACAGATTGCCAGAAGTCTTCTCATTGGCAGTTGAAGCACTGAGAGCCAAACCTGTGCATGGGCAGCAGAGGTGACAGAAATCTCATCTATACTTACAGGGTATAATACAGGTTCTGGTTCTACTGCAAGTCTACACACCACTGAGTGGGAAACAAACTCAAAAGTTGCAAGAGCAGACCACAAGTTTATGTGCCTATCTTTCCAAAATTCACCCTTTATAGTATATATTCACATCTTTTTTGTCAACTCCAGTGATCACTTTGAAACACTTTATAGCATTCCACTATGCCAAGTTTCACATATCTTATACAAAGCAGCACTAATTGAAGGCTATCTAACACTGGTTTAACTTTAATGGCAGTTCCTCCTTTAGATCTCACACTCATAATTATTGTGCACAGCCAAACAGATCTAGTTGCATCTCACCTTTTGTGTTTTGGCATTTTCGGAAACAGCTAGCAATTCTACTGCATTCAGATACCCACGATCCCACCAAACATGCTTGAAAACCTTCACTTAGTCCATGACAGCTTGACAGTAGTATGGCAATCATTACAACTCTGAGAAACCCTCTGGCAGCTGGGAAAACCATCCTCACTAGCTGCTCATTATGTTTCCTTAAAAACCAGAGCACTTCACCAGCCACTGAGTGGGTGTAACCTTGCAAACATGTAAAAAGTATTTTCTAAAACCTGAAAAAATGTGAAGGCAATTACATACTCCTAGTCACATTCATCCTCTGACAAATCATTTGGGTGTTTTTGCTAAAATCCTCAACAATCATTGTCTACTTTACTAAAAGACAATATTTAAGTTAAGCTTCAATTTTAGGTAGGTTTTTTGTTTGCTTTGCCTTTTTTTTTTTCTTTTAAACCGTAGCATCATGCCTTCAAAATAAGAAGCTGTAGTAGTGTAGACAAAATATGTTTATTTGGAATGCATCAAAAGGTGGTAGGTCCATATGGTATTTCTGTGTGTCATTAGATGGAAATAAATAAGCTTTTTTTTTTTTAAGCAACAGTTATTGGTAAAGTAAGAAAGAATGCGTGAGAAATCAGCTACAGCAATTTATGATTTAAGATGTTGTGAAGTTTGGCTTAGTGACTTTTCTGGACTTTCTGGGGTTTTTTATGTGGTTTTTGTTTGTTTTTTAACACTAAATTAACATACAACCAAAACTTGCTGAGTCAGAAACAGCACTAGGTCTTCTGGGATTGAAGACATTATTAACTATTTTGCAGCACAAATAAAAGTAAGTTACAGTATTAAGTTTTAAAGAGGTTTGAGAGGCATGCATGCATTTAAGTGAAATACTCTTGTTTCAAAAACAGATCAGAGAATACAAAGCAGAAATAGATCAGAATTATCTTTAGAAAATGCCGTCACAGAGGCAGGAAAGTTATTGTTCTTATCATTTGGAACACATCGAAACAGAGGTATTTGAATTCCAGACCTCATTTAGAATCCGGTCCCACATGCATGTCTAGCACCTTAAGCATCAAATCAGTACAGCTCTTTTCACACAGAGGGCAGTATTTAAAGTCATAAGCTGCCATGCAGTCACAGTTCATCTCATCTGCAGCCTAGAATGTATTTTATTTTTTCAGTCCTCTAAAGTAACTTTATTTGAATGAAAAACATAAAATAATAAAAAACAGTTAATCCCTTAAATACCTACACAATGCCTGCCCTTGAGAAACAGTCTAAAAAGCTCTAAACCAATCCACTGTGGACTTCTATTTATTTTTCTCTAAATTTGGATCTGTGCATTTAATAACTCAAACTCTAGGTAATTAGTAATTTTATGACAAATGGCTTAACTGCCCCATAAAATTTCTAGCCATATTGTGGATGTATTTCTAGAGTGCTGAATGACTGAAAGAAATATTGAAGGGAGAAATGAAAAAGCAGAGTCCTGAAGCAGGCAGTGACTGCTGCAACTCTTCATATTATAACAAGAATTTGCTTTATCTGGGCAATATGCAGATTAATAAATTAAATAGCCTTATCTTTTATTGCTTTTGTGTCACCAGCTCTTGAACAAACAAACAAACAAACCAGAAAGAAAAAGTAAATAGTGCAAATTAAGTAAGATAAATCAAAAAAACAGTTTCATTTGTGAAATTTTTTCAGTTGTGAAAGTCAGACTGAGCATTGCTCCCGAGCAGGTCTGCAGAAGCCTACTGCAGGCATTGGCTGCCTGTGCAGTTTGATCCTCAGGTATTTATCAATTAAATGTTACAGCATGATCTATCTGTATATCAAAACTTGTACAATGGATACTCATCTCTCAATTCACAAGTAAACAATTATGCTAAGTTCTTCAAACTGGCTGTTAATAATTAATGATGGGAAAAATCCTTAGAATGCACTCAAGGTAGTGTAAGGCCTTTTGAAAAAAGGTCTCTGATGAAGAAAATGTTGAACTCAATTCCATGGTAGTGTGATGCAATTTCATGGTCACTGTGCCTAGAATTTAATCATTCCTATCTTCTTCTATATTCTAATCATATGCTACCATAAAGCAAACCTCTTCACATTGAGACTAAGTCTAAACCAGCCAGGAGTTTCCTAAACAGCTTTTGATTCAGACAGAATAAAAAGAGCAAATTTAAAAGCAGCAGCACATTTTAATTAAAAATATTGTTTAAAGCCAACAGATTTTATTAGGAAATAGATAAAATTATGTATTAGAATTTGTGACAGAAATGCTTTTCTTTTTCCAAGTCAGTTCTTAGGGGAAAAAGTAGGTTATGAACAGACTGTGGCAGAGATACTCCTCTATACTTTCCAGTTCTCAAGAGTTACATATCGAAAAGCTGTCTTTTCCTTCTAGACTTCTGTTTGCACAATTACATCTAAGTCTCATTCTGCAAGTCGCTTCACTCCCAGCCACTAAGGCAACAACTATTTCTTAAACTTGCAAAGAGCTCATTGACTAAAATTCTGACACGATCCTGGTAAGTTATGGTTACCAGTTAGGCTGATTATACCACAGAATCATAGACTCCTCTGGGTTGGAAGGGACCTTAAAGATCATCTAGTTACAACCCCCATGCACGGCAGTGACACCTAAGGATCTGAAGTTTCTGACATTGAAAAAATAGTGACTTTTTGTTCCTTTGTCCAACTGCTACTCAATTCTGCAATGTGTTTAACTTTTTGATTCAGAAAAGAAAGCACAAGTAACTTGTGGAAACGTCCCAGAAATTTGAATAAACCCAAGAAATATTTCTTTCCTGAAATCGTCAAAGTACAAAAGGCTCAAAGAAACAACATTAAGATATCCACAAGAACTGACCCCTATTTGCTGTTCTCACCTATGTAACTCCAAAGCAAAAGTCAAGAAAAGAAGATTTATCTCTATTCCTCTAACACAAGAAGCCCTTCCTTCTGCCAGAACAACTTTACAATTGGTTTCCCCCATTTCAAAATCTTACCCTCCCTGTTTTCTTCCTGGAGCAAGGAAATGAGGACTAGGCAGGGGAAATGACACTAAATAACACATCCCCTCAACCCCTACGATAGTAGAAACTGGTATTCCTCTGTTCTGCATGGCTCCAAGTAGTTGAAACTACTACTGGTTCAGGCCACATGCAAAATATGGTCCTGGCAAGCAGCTTCTAGCATTTCCCACAGCAACTTTCCAATAATCAGAAAAATGAAGCTGAGAATTAAGATGGAGGAAATATGTACATTCTGCCTTATTAAGGTATTAAGGAATAAGGATGGTTACATGCAACTGTCTTAGTATACCATGTGAATTTCAGGAAAACTGTTTCTAGTCTACTTCACATGATGGTTGTGAGCTTTGCTGTCTATCAATTCCATCCTTGAGTTTGAGCACCAAAACTTGTTTCATGTTTTCCAAGCAGTTTCAACTAACAGTGATTTAATGTGCAGTCTGAATTAATTCTCACACTCTGAGCCTTCCCACTGTGATTGTTCAACTACTACCTCCTGCATACCTGGTGTTCTTAGACCTCAACTCTCTATAATACAAAGAGATGCTCTGAGAAGACTGTGCTAATAAGAACTCTATTTTGCCACTTTCAGGATTAATTTTAGGCACAAAGCAAAGATATATTTGCAGTAGAAGACAACTAGCCTTACTGAAAATAAAAAACAACTAAAACTGGGGCAGATTTAAATTCCCGCTTACTGGTCAATGCTTGTTAGGTGTTAAAATGTTGAAAAGTTGAGGCTTGACTTTTAGAATTGCATCTCCTACTTTTGCCCATATCTCCTCTTTCCTTCATTTGACAGTGCTGCTTTCTCACCATCTGGGATCTAAGAAGCTGAAAGCAGGGAGAAGTAGCACAGTTCCACCTTATCCACTTGCCAAATAGGACATGAGGATGTAAGTGGCTCTACATACACAGCAGTGTAACCAAAAATTAATGCCTTGTTTCTTTAGACACAGCAAAATGTTTTGACATCAAACTGGAAACCAAGAAAAGAGAAGCTTTCAGATACAACTCAGGCAAACTACTCATAAGTCTAAACACATACTGATTTTCCCACAGCCCTTCCCAACAGTTCAAACAACAATTTGCATCATCTGTCATGCTTAAATCAGGATCTAGTGCATCATGGTGTATAACAAGTTGCAAGCCTCACTCTCACTGCTTCAGAATAAAAATGCATGAAATACATATCACTTAATTAATGTACATTCATACACTTCTCAAAATATAGTTTTATTTAAGTAATTTTTTCTACATACAAGCTATATTTATCTGTTAAATAGTAAAGCAAAAATCAAATATTAAAAAAATCAATTACCCTAGATATTCAGTTTAAGATATATGGTATATCTTTCCAAGATGAAAGACTAAATAAAAGAGTTTTCTGGTGTCTTCAAATAAAAAAAACCAAAAATTAAAAAATTGCTTTGAGCTGCAATCAAAAAAACTGTTTTTTTGGTCATGCATATGACACCATAAAGTGTTATAAGCCTGAAGTGAGAGCCTGTATGCTTTCCAAACATACCACTGACTGCAGTAATAACAAACTACTACTCATAAGCAGAGTGCCTTGCCTTTTGGTTTGCACCCAGTGATATTTGCTTTTCACAGAACCATGTAAATACCTGTCCTTAAAAACAGGTTTTATGACTATTCAAACACTTTAACCCCCGTCATACCATACACTTTGCAGTCCTTACAGTTTCTTGACAGGCTCGTCTTTCATTCCTCTCAAATTTTTAAAGCAAGAAATATATAAGTTTTGCAGTTATAAATTAATACTGTTTAAATTATTCTTCAAATACTACAGTGATATAGTTTAAGTTATTGATATCAAAGCAACTGCTTTTCGTATTGGCAGTTATACAGACAGATGCAGTTAACAGTGGCAAGAATGGCAGACTTCATTTTACAGCCAGAGAGAAAGCTTCTGCTTAACTGCAAATATCTGGAAAGGAATCTTATTAAACACATATTCACTTCCAGAATGATGACTGAACTTCCAGGTTTTGTTTGAATTGCCTTTTACTACTCTATATTGCAAAGCAGCCAACTTTCAAACTTTTCCCACCTCCTTTTTCCTGCATACAGTCAGCTGCATTTGAAGACTATTTAGATATTTCTAATCAAATATAGCAGATTTATGAGTTGTTCTTTTTAGCTAAAACCTAGTCGAGAGGACAGGATGCTCTGACAGATCTACTAAAGCACTGTTACTGTAGAGGAAGATAACAGGTATTCCAGCCAGGTCCCAGGGAAGAAGGATGACTTTCTCACAACCCAGAGACCAAAATCCTCATCAGAGACCTCTCAATCAGTGTAAAGCTCCTGCTGATCCTAGATCATTTTGTATTAGTAGTTCACCTTGTCCTGGTATGATAGAGCCTCATCTCTTAACTGGAAGGTATATGGTCATTGAGAATTTCAGTCCACTGTAGCACGTGACACTCTTAGTCTAGATCATCTATAGCTTCAATCTTCTTTGCTCTTTTTTCTTTAAAAGGAAGGCAGTATCCTACACAGACTTTGCTGAACAGGATACTTAAAATCACCTTGTAAGCATTTATGCATATTTCAGAAAATCTCACTTCAATTTAGTCTAGAAATCAAGGTTCAAGACACAGACCACAGTGAACATCTGTGTGGATGTCCTTTTATCAAATTCCAGTCACTTCAGCACCTGTAACTATGGGGAACCAGTTAAAATCAATACCACAAAAGTACTTGTAAACTTAAGTGGAATTTGGCGTAATTCCCATACAAGTCAACAGATGTGCATCCGCATGCAGAGAGTACACTAGGAATTACCTCACTGGCCTGAAAACAATGTTTGAGCTTCACAGCAAGTGTCCTGAGAGGCAGGAAGAGGTTCTGGAAAATTAAAGTTTGAATTTGTTACTCAGTAACTCATACAAAAAGCACCGTCTTAACAAATAGTGCTCCTTTTCTAAGCTTGCTTAGATAACTTGACAGGCTTCAGGTTCTGGAACAAATTGCCCAATGATTTTCAAGATCCTACAGTCTAAGAGGATCTTATTGTAACAGGGTAGAGGGTTTACTGGAGCTTTTAAAGTGACTTGGAAAACTATGTTTTCTTGATTTGGCACTGAATCAATGACCTAAAATATAGCAGACAAGACTGCTACTAAAGAATATACTTTGTATGCCACAGATGCAAGAAAGGACTTTGTTACATCTGTTCAAGACAAAATCCCTAGCTTTTGCTACACAACAACCTAAGGCAGAACAGCAGTGGGCAAATTATTCCATACTCTTATGACTGAAACTGTCAGACACAATTCTACTAAACCTTCCACATTCACATGTGGTGTAATAACATCTAAATCTCAATATAAGTAACTAAAAAGACCGGTCGACCTTGACCACTTCACAATATGAAGAAATTAAGAAACACACCCACCCACACACCCCCAAACCAGCAAACACCCCATAAACATATGTGAGGAAGTACAGGGGGGGATTAAAGGAGAGTCAAGAAGGAAGGAAAATTTTAACTGAAGCCAGTTACTTAAACCCCATCCATTCAACGACAACAAAAGCCATTACCACAACCTATGAAATACTCTGCCCACAGTATATAACCCACAATACATTTAATCAGCAGATGCCACATGTCCAGCCTTTCTTGCATCTTATTGTTCTAAGTGTAATAATTACTATGAAGGGATGTTTTCACATGATGATGGTTTTTGCTGTCTGAATTATTTTTAATTACTAAACAACTAGGATGAAATACAGCAAGCAACACACACATTTCAGGTAGCACTTAGCCTGAGACGTAAAAGTAGGGAAAAAAAATCCCTGAAGTATATTCTGATTTTTTCTGAACTTGATTTAAGTTCATAAAGATAAGGCTACCAGAACTAATACTATTAGATCTGGAAGAGCGCTCACGTTATGTGTCTTACACAAATCCAGTATTCTACATATCAGCAGGTCTCATTTCTATCGTAGTTATCCAGTAGGACTGTCCAGAGAGTAATTTTTTTATTTCATATAAAACAATTAAGGAATGAAAAGCCTCCTTTAAAAGATACTCAACAAAAGAAAGGTCCATCAAGGAATATTTTGTGGCAGGAGAGAATTGTGCACAAGTAGGTCTCACTTTGATATGCATTTAGGGGAGAGCTGAAGGACTTTCCTAACAGTTTCCATATCCCAGACCACAGACTATATAACTAGCAGAAAAGTAAAGTGAAAGTCACCTCTGCAAATTGGAAGTTTGCCTCCCCATATTTCTTCAAAACTTTACACAACAGGCTAACGTTCCAAAGTCATATGGAGAAGTGATTTATGATGATGTACTTAAATAACCAAGTACTTTGAAAAGGTACATTCTCAGACTGCTCAACTGAACAAAAGATGAATATCTAAAATCATAGTTACATGATATCACAATAAAATGAATTACATGGAAATATCCAGTATGTTGTCAGAAAAGCCAAAAGCTACTGTGGCAAATGCATGGCTGCCTGCAGCTTTCTTCCATGAAATCTCAGCAAGTCAGTTACAACATAGATATTCCTTTTTTAAGTGTCTGTATTTGTGCTTCCCCAGAACTAATTATAAGAAACTTCAGAAAAATTGTTTGCAGTTCTCTTTCTTAAGGATTTTACTGATTTCAAAGATCTTGAGCAGGTTCACTAATTTACTAGATTTAAGACTAAATATTGCAAGTGCATGCCAACAGCTTTTTTTTCCAGTTTGAATTATTTTCCATTTGAAGGAGGCATATTGACTTGTGTATCTTGAAATGTATAGCTCCTTATGTTACAGGATTAATTATTGCTATTTTGTAGGCATATTTCTTACAGGAATATACCCTAGGTAGTCCTTTTAGGAACCAAATTTTCTGTCCAGTACTGTAAGAGGGTATGCTCTTCTCTTTATTCATAACTCAAATAAAATTTGGCTTCAGATTTAATCTCTCAGCTGTAAAGCCATGAATCACAGAATAGTTAGGGTTCGAAGGGACCTCTGGAGACCATTTAGTCCAATCCCCCTGCCAAAGCAGGGTTACCGAGAATAGGTTACATAGGAACATGTCCAGGTGGGTTTTGAATGTCTCCAGAGAAGAAGACTCCACGACCTCCTTGGGCAGCCTGTTCCAGTGCTCTGCCACCCTCAATGCAATTTCATCTCATATTGAGGTGAAATTTCCTGTGTTTTATTTTGTGGCCATTGCTCCTTGTCTAGTTGCTGTGCATCACTAAAAGGAGCCTGGCATCATCCTCTTGGCACCTGCCTTTGAGATATTTGTATGTATTAATGAGATCTCCTCTCGAGACTAAACAGGCCCAGCTCCTGCAGTGTCTCCTCATAAGAGAGATGCTCCAAACCCCTCACATCTTCGTGGCCCTCTGCTGGACCCTCTCCAGTAGCTCCTTATCTTTCTTCTACTGAGGAGCCCACGATTGGACACAGCACTTCACGTGTGGCTCACTATGGCCAAGGGGGAGGATCACCTCCCTCGACCTTCTGGCCACACTCTTCCCAGTGCACCCCAGATACTGTTGGCTCTCCTGGCTGCAAGGACACACTGCTGTCTCATGGATATCTTGACATCCACCAGTACTCCAGATCCTTCTCAGCAGATCTGCTCTCTAGAAGGTCAGCCTGCAACCTGTACTGGTACTTTAGGTTATTCCTCCTCAGGTGAAAGACCCTACACTTGCCCTTGCTGAACCTCATTAGGTTTCTCTCTGCCCAGTTCTTCAGCCTATCAAGGTCCCACTGAATGGCAGCACAGCCTTCAGGTGTATCAGTCACTCCTCCCAGTTTTGTACCCCAAACTTGCTGAGGGTACATTCTATCCCTTCGTCCAGGTCATTGATAAACAAGTTAAATAAGACTGGACCCAGTACTAAACCCTAGGGAATGCTGTTGACTACAGGCCTCCAACTGGATTTACTCCGCTGATCACGACCATCTCAAGTCTGCCATTCAGCCAGTTCTTGATCTACCTCACTGTCCATTCATGTAACCCACATTTCCTGAGCTTACCTACAAGGATGCTATGCGACAGTGTCAAAAGCCTTGCTGAAGTCAAGGTAGATAACATCCACTGCTCTCCTCTTGTCAACCCATCCTGTCATCACAGAAGGCTATTAGATTGGTCAAGCATGATTTTCCCTTGGTGAATCCATTCTGACTATTCCAGATGACCTTCTTTTTTCCTACATGCCTGTTGAAGACCTCCAGAAGGCCCTGTTCCATCATCTTTCCAGGGATGGAGATGAAGCTGACTGGACAGCACTTTCGTGGGTCTTCATTCTTACCCTTTTTGAAGATGAGAGTAATACTGACTTTCCTACACTCTTCATGCACCTCTCTTGTTTTCCATTATTTTTCAAACATGATGGAGAGCAGTAGAGCAACAAAACTGCCAGCACCCTCAGCACCCCTGGGTGCATCCCATCAAGGCTCATGGATTTATGTGTGTTAAGTCTGTCTGTCTGATCTCTAACCCAACCCTCTACAACCAGGGAGAAGTCTTCCTTTCTCCAGTCTTCTTCCCTTACCTCTGATGTCTGGGACTTCTGAGAGCCGTCATCAGTAGGCAAAGAAGGTATTCAGTAATTCTGTCTCCTCTGTGTCTTCTGTTACCAGGACACCATTTGATTCAGCAGTGGTCCCACATTTCCCCTAATCTTTCTTTTGCTACCGATACACTTGTAAAAACCTTTTTTGTTGTCCTTGATCTCCTTTCCCAGACTTAGTTCCAAGTGGCCTCTGCCTTTCTCATTGCATCCCTGCATACTCTGACAATGTTCGTATGGTCCTCCCATGTGGTCTGCCCCTTTTTCCACATCCCATAAATTTCTTTCTTGTGTTTGAGATTTACTAAGAGCTCCCTGCTCATCCATACAGGTCTCATGCCCCCTTTGCTTGACAGCTTTATCATTGGAATATGCTGGTCTTGATGCTGGAGGAAGTAGTGCTTAAATGATGACCAGCTCTCTTGGACTCCCTTCTCTTCTAGAGCCCTCTCCCATGAGATTCCTGTAAGCAGGTCTCTGAACAGGCTGAAGTTAGCTCTCCGGAACTTTAGAGTTCTAGTCCTGCTTACTGTTTTGCTTCCGCCACACAGGATCCTGAGTTCCACCATCTCATGGTTGCTACAGCAAAGGCTGCCCCCCTAACCTTTATGTCTTCAACCAGAAGAAAACCTAACCTGAATGTACCCTATGCTATTAATTAATTCATGCAATTGCAAGCAAACAAACACAAATAACTACTTGGAAACATTTCGAGATAAAATTGACAACTCATGAAGAATAAGAAAAACAAATTCCCTAGAGACATAGGAATGTCTCAAAAAAATTGTAGAAATAACTCTTGCACGTTTTAAATAGAAAATAGTATCTTAAAAGCCTTTTAATCATTTATATGCTAATGTATCATTGTTTTTTCAATTTGCAGTACATTTTACTGCTTATAGTTTTTCTTTGTGGAAGTTTTTCCTCTGAAAATTACTCTGAAAACTAGTCTATACTACCTGTGTTACAAAAGGAGTTTTCTTCCTGAATTTAGAGTAGAAAAAGCAAGAGACTCAACCTTATTTCTTTACACATTATTATTTCTTTGTCACCTTAGAGACATGTTATTAGATATAATTGGAAACAACTGTTTCCAGTAATTGAACGATCACTAGCATTATCTTTACTAAACATTAAGATCATGATTTCCTTTACATTTTTATCAAACAGGAACAACCCTAAAAGCCATGTAATGTGAATATGTTTCACAGTAATATTTTTACATTCTACATCTGACAGAATTCACTTTTTGCTCCTCTGCAGATTGTTAATAGTTCAGTTAAGATGTGTCTATGTTTGACCTGACTGAGGAGACAACTGTTTCCAAAGAAAAACAGGACAGAGGAAATAGCTTGCTGGCTAAAGTACAAAGATCACCTAAAAAGATTTTTAAAAAAGCCTCTTATACTTTTGTTATTTTACATACTACTGGTCCCTATGTTGCTCCCCTTTGTACTTTCTGCAAAAGGAAATAAAAATCCCCAAAATCTCAAAAAACCAAAATAACCAACCAAAAAAACCTAAGCAAACAACAATCCACAATTCTTTTCTCCTCTTTAGCTTGGCTTGTAATGGAACTACTTTTCAGGTTAACAGATGCTTGCCAAAGCCTTCTAAACACTGTGATCCTGTGATCCTACCAAAATGGATACAGAGCAGAGAAGGAAAACTAACACACCCAAAGGCTGTGAAAGAATTTTTGACACATAAAGCCAAACATTAAGAAGCTAGACCTAAAGGTACAGCTGAAATGTGATATGAAGACAAAAGAGAAAATAGATTTCAATTTGGAAACATTTTAAAGTTTCATTTTGTGTTCCAGGTCAATACTGAAGTGTTATTTAACAAGACTGTAAAGGCTGAACTAATTTTGTCCATCTGGAAATGCCAACAATAGAAGCTACTACAGATATACATTCCAATTTCACTCTACCAAGCACCAATTATCAAGTCACAAAGCTCTCAATGAACAAAAGACAAAAAACAAAAATCATTAAAATATAGGGCCCCCCAAAAGCAAATATCTCTTTGATACCATAAGTTAAACAGAAATCCAAAGAACCAATTAAAAAAAGTGAAGTCAGAACTTCCAAAAGTTATGTTTATACTATATATCAGTGATGACTGTTCAATTTACAATAAATTCAGTAGCACCCAAATGCTTTATCCTGCATTTCTTTAACTGCCAAAGACAATTTTGGTATTGGCTAGCAGATTTTACTGATATGCCATTTTTTCTGAAAGATTAAAACCAGTGACATTGTCCCTTTTCCAACATGATGCAATTGTGAAAGTCCTTCTCCTCCTTTACAGGGCAAGAAATTAGCCACTATTTTCAACATTTCCAATATACAGACTAAAATGCAAGACCTTGGTTTATTTAGAGGTTGGCAGATGGAACTAGGAGATAATTAGTGAAGTGTACACCTCAAGAGCTACATAAGAAGACATCAGCATTCATGTTGTATGAACTGACTTGGCCTTTGGAAGGGTCATTAATCATCTCTACACAGGGCCAACTAAGCTGATGACTCAGGTCCCCTCAGTTAAGTTTCTCTATCTCATCTGATGTTTTATGTATATAGTAGAGCATTTGTTTGATTTTTCTGTCCTCTAATACACAATATTAAAATAATCTATTATTCTAAGCCTCATTGCTTTCAAATTTGCTGTTAATAGCTTCTTCCTACTGCACAGTTTACAGCCAAGAATCACTGTGAGCATTGGCTTGTCTGCTGCCTACTCTGAGGGCTATCCTGTAATTATCCTGTCAGAGTCCTCCATAAAGACTCATTGACAAAACCAGTTAAATGGTGCAGCAAACAAGAAAATCTGTTACACTTACAGTAAATTGCTTAGTTTAATGTATCAGTGTGCTTCTAAAGGGCTTGAAACTATACTAAAATTTGTTTTTTAAGACATGATCAGAATAGTCTTGAACTTGAACTACAGTAGTGGCAATAATAACTCCATAGCTTTTTCAGTTTCCTTAAATCTTTACCCTTTGCGAAATAAAATTCTTTCAAAGCTTGCCAAAAGTCTTCAACATATTAAACCCTTATAGTAGAAGCTACAGAGACCAGTAGCTAGCCATGTTCTCCTCAAAAGACAATAGCTGGCCTTTTCAAAATATAAAAGTCCAATATAACATTGTTTTATAAAAATTATAATAAAAACACAGTTGCATTTCTTAAATTATTAACAGTTGCAGACAAACAAAAAAAAGTGGGACTGAGTCCTGAGTGATACTTTTGCAAAGGAAATCAGTATCACTGCAACACATGCACTTGTATTTAAGTTTAGGAAATTCAAACAGTAAATTCTGAACACTGATCACAAGCTACAACAAAGCACTTCCCCTAAGATATTCCCTGAACTATTTCTGCTTCTGCTACAAAAATTTAGGATATATCTTAGAAGATACCTAAAGATTTTACTACATCCTCTTTGTTGTGAATCTCTATACTTGAGAAATACGCACAAGCGTACAAATGTATAAAGTTAGTTATTCTTTGTTCCAGACTTTTAGATTCTTCCAGTAGTCTAAAAATAGTCTTTAATGACACTGCCGTAAAGTAAATTGTCACTACTTTCTTCACCTCCTATTAGTAATACTATATATTTTCACTGCAGGAGAACAACAACAAAAGTTCAGCCAAAGTAAGAAGAGAAGCAACTACATTGTCACTAGTGATTACAGTTGATGTTTTCTTTGATTTACTAAGAATCCTTATATTTTAAAAAAAATAAAATTCCAGGAGAACACTGTAACAGGACAGTTAGTAAATATAAGCATTACAACCAGTGTATTTCTAGTTTTTAAAGCCTAAATGCTGCTTGAAGAGTTGAACTAGGACTTATTTCAGAGAATCACTACTTCATGTGAAAGCCAAAGAATGGTTATTTCTAGTAAACAGATTTTTGACTATTCTTTTTTTCCCCCTTACCACAACCATCTCTTATTTAGATGGGTTTGGGGTTTTTTTGCATTTTTAGCCAGGATACATATTTTTGAAATTATGCAAAATGCATCTCTTATCTCCTTGAAACACATCATCTTGTGTATTCTCAGTATAACATTGTTTTATGTTTTTTCTGCATATTGAGAATTTAAAACTTAATCATGTGTGCTTTCTTTCCCCCCTGCCCCTCTCTCCCCCCACAGTTAAAGAACTTACTAGGATTGCATAGCCACAATCATCTACACAAAAAAATCCTCCTTGTCTTAACTAATATTCTTGTATAATACTTTTTTCTCATGCAGAGACAATTTTACAGACTCAAGAGTGATTCTTGTAGCTTCTAGCTCAGAAGCTAGCTATACTGGTGAATCTTTTGTGAACAATTCCTTATTGGTACCACAGCAACAAATCCATGTAACTCCACTCAAAACCTTCAAGTTTAGAAGCAAAACCAGAAATACTAAGTCTCTCTCATTTCAAATCAAAGGTTATTTACTTTACTGGGCTCAGCTCTACGCAGTTTCAGGAAGCGGGGCTGGGAGATTCAGGACTGCTGCCCATATATCACTATTTCTTGATGCTTAACTGAACTGCACATTTCTATTACATGCCACTACTCTCTGCACAGTTCAGACCTGTAACACTTCACTTTCCTATCAGAGCACTGCGACAGGGGTATGACAATCTTTCTAAGTCAAGATAAAAGGAGAACAGACCAGGAGCTTTGTCACAATCTCTTCTCCCTTAATGGTTCTCTTCCACACCATTTCACAGCCAGCCACATTCAGGTATCAAGAGATAATTGGATCAGAGCTTCACCTCTCTGCCTAATGTTTCAGGAGAAAAAGAACTCCAAGCCACTGTCTTATACACACATGGTCTAAAGCTAATAGGTTTTGGTTTTTTGTATAAATTGAGGTCCACTTCAGCCATGCAGGGTCAAACTCTGCCCTGCTTCAATAATAAATAACTGATTTGTTCAGACTGAAAGAAATCACTAAATTGCATTAAGACCTGGTTTTATAATTAGGGTTTACGTTTTGCAGCTGGTTCTCCAGTGCTAGGAATCAATTTTTGTACAAAAATGCTCTAACAATTAACCACTTTAATGTTTTGTTTCTTTCAGAGAAGCACACATTTTAGGGAGATAAAGGTAATTCAAAACAAGTCAAATGTGGTACATCTATATCTGGCTTCTATCTCTGTCCTCTACCCACCAAGAAAGTAGTGTACTTCCATACCTTTTTCTTCTAGAAAACTCAGTATTTATTGAATTCCTTTGAAATTAAAAAAGTTAAACAGAATTGTTGCTAAAGAATTTCCATTACAGAGGGGGAAAAAAATAACTATTTTTCCACAGAAGCAGTAAAAAAAAAAAATCTCACAATTCAGTCCCTGAAAGACAACCCCTACTCAATAAACCTTTGTTTTGCATAATAGAATCTTGATGAGTAAATAAAATAAAATTTCAGATTAGAGTTATAAGCTGGAAACAAAAGTAAAATATAAAAAGTGTTTGAAACCAAAATGCAAAAATCTAAGTACTTAAAAAAACCACATTGGGTTTGCTTTACACTATAAAGATTTGCTTTCACAACTTCAAAGAATTTACAATAACAGCATATTGTCAACAGCTACGATAATTTCTTCGCTCTGACCGTGCCTCCCCCTCAAAGCTGGAAAATCAGTTGGAAATTTCCATTTCCCAAGACTTTGTAAAAAATAAAAATGGAAAAAAGTAGCAAGAAAGATATCACATTATGTAAGTTGCTTTGGATTGAAATTTAAGAGAAATTTCCTAGAAACACAAGTTTAAAGAAGTTACCAGTATTCAATAGCTTAATTATGTGAGTACAAATTAATAGTAGCAGTTAGACACAGCACCTGAAAGGCAGAGGGAGGGGGAAGAAAAAAAAATTCACCACCCAACCTTACAGTCTAATTCTCCTAATGAGAAACCTTGCATTGTTTTATAGGGTTGGACTTGATGATCTCGGAGGTCCCTTCCAATCCAGCTGATTCTATGATTCTGTTCTATGATTCTATAATAGTTGTCCATTTCCATTACCTTTTCCATCTAGTAGTTATTCCCAGTTGGTGACCTGTTGCAAACACAGCCATTTCAGTTTTTGTTTGCTCAGAACAGCATTCTGCTGCTAGGTAAGATGCTCTACTTAAACTAAAATTATTTGGCTTCACCCCAAAATATATAAAGAAAAGATCAAGATAGAATCACTTGCTTTAAGGAGTTTAATTCCCTGTTCCATCTTTTCACATGATCATTTGAGAAATAAAAAGAGTTAATGTTAAAATTACGCTTAAAAACCATTACAGCATTCCTATTTTGAGTTCTCCCCTACCTGGTACTTTTTCTATCACTTGCTTTTCAAGAAGCAACAACTTGTCTTTCAAAACTTAAGTCTCTGTTCATGACACAATATATGGGATACTGGGAACCACTGAAACACAGTAATTAGTACCTATCCTTTGATCTGCCTAACTACTGCAAGAGCTATTCATAACATTTTCTGCAAAATCTCCCACGGCACCAGCGAGAGACACTCACTGAACTCTTCTGTCCTTTTCCCAAGTTTGAGAATACCAGAATGGTTTGCTTTTACACAAACTAAAATCTTAAATCCCCAAGATTACCTAGCAACCTAAAAAAGTTTTTGTCTGCTAGAGAGAGCTATGTACAAGCAGTACATTGCTGCATCAGCTGGTTTAACAGTTCTTAAGCAAGCACATCTGCATTCCAGTTCTTGGTTTCCACAGCTGTAAAGAATACTGTATTTGAAACTAAAAGAAATGAGCACTACCCTAGAAAATTTAGATGGTATAGGGGCAGGTATTCAAGTACTTAATTATTTGGCACTGTTAGAAGTGCAGGGGTGTGTCCCTATTAGCATGTCAGGACAGAAAATGATGGTAATGAGGCCTTCAAAAGGCTCTTTAGAAGTCAATTTAGTCTTGTCAGAGATTTACTGAATGTGGTATAATTGCAAAGTCTGCCAACACAAGAGGTTGAATGTGATCCAGAATAGCTGTAGAATCTACAATATCAGGGAAAGAAAGTAAAGGCATGCGAATTGAAAGGATGCAAGGACTAAAATTACAGGGGAAGGGAGCAGAGCAGCCATATCCCATTCAAAGGTTTTTATCTTAATGTCTTGCTCTCCATAGTCAAACTCAACAGCATTATGCAGAAAAAGTACAGTACTGGTGAATAGACTGCTTAAAGAAGCATCTCAATAGCTTAAAAATGCTCAAAGATTACTGTACAGTACCATGGGAATAGGAAGGTCTCTCAATTTTAATTATACTTTAAAGAGACATCGGTTTCAGTTGTATTTTCTGTGCCAGTCAGACCAGATCATTCCCAGATTAGCAGGTATTAAATATGATCAGCAAGACTGCAAGAAAATAACTAAGATCAGATAACTTTAAAGCAAATAATTAAACCACATCAATTTATCTTAAGGAGAGCTGAAAGGCATCATAAGCCAAGTGATGTTTCACAGCTACAACACCCACACACATCAGGCATTTAAGAAGTTATTTTAAAAAGGGGCAGAAACATTTCCACCCTTCTGTGTTGGTCAAATTATCCGGACATTTTTAAAATTTCATTTCATTTCAGAAAGGTCATCTGTGTACCTTCCTACCCATGGGAACACACACACATTAGCATCATACTTCCATAAAAAAACAGGAAAAAGGATGCTATCTGATGCAATACT
Source organism: Manacus vitellinus (assembly GCF_001715985.3). Taxonomy (NCBI): domain Eukaryota; kingdom Metazoa; phylum Chordata; class Aves; order Passeriformes; family Pipridae; genus Manacus; species Manacus vitellinus. The sequence continues at coordinate 13,503,452 of NW_021940750.1, forward strand.
TCTGCTTTAGAAGGAAGCAGTCCTTCACTTATATCCAACCACAGTATACCCACAAGGATTAGAACATGACAAGAAAAATAATTCCATACATTCTCCCCAACTCACCTAATGTTGCCAATCAGAATCAACACTACTACTGAGAAAGATGCATATATTATACAACTGTTTTTGCAATAAATAAAATATTTTGTTAATTGCAATAGACATAAAAATGAAGATTTGGGACTATCTACAATGCCGAAAAGTAACAAGTCTTCAATAAATGGTAAATAAAAACCAGTAGTCTGAGGAAATAAATCACATATTTCACATAAATCTAGTAGGAATAAATGCCTGAAGTCAGACACCATCTTTACAATGGGCTAGCCATCTTTGAGGCTTGGGAGACTGAGCCAGAACAGTTATTTGGGTTGTGAACTGCATTCTCTGTTGCTGAGAATGCTGTACTGCTCGTTAACATCTGCTTCATGTCATGGCTAGGCTTCACTAACGAAGCTTTGGGAAAGGCTCTACCCACGTTTGCTACAAGTGCGCTGGTGGCTAAAAAGGCCAATATGAGATAGACAAGTCCAGTTGCAAAAGGCACAGCAGAAAGACTCCTTAGGTGGTATTGACAAGACACGATTCTGCGTTGTCTTTTCTCCTCAAGAGTGATCCTGTGTGCGTTCTCAAAGGAGACAGCTGCGTTATAGATGGTGTGTCTCCAGCCTCCCAATTGGAGGCCAGAGTAGACCAGTTATGCTTGATCAATATGGCCAAGGCTGAGATGTTGTTTCAGGGAGTCCTTGTATCTCCTCTTTGGGGCTCCTCTCTTGCAGCAGCTGGTGGCAAGTTCACCATAAAGCACAATCTTAGGGAGACGTGTCCTGCCCAACGCAGGACATGGCCTCAATACTCGTAAGTGTTGCCTGTTCTAGAACAGACGTATTAGTCACATAATCTGACCAGTGGATGTTTAGGATTGTACAGAAAGAGCGTTGATGGAAGCGTTCTACGAGTTGTAGGTGGTGGCAGTAAATGCTTCATATAACGGGCGTCATGTCACTTCTGCATGTATATCTTAGTATATATAACCAATTCATCAAGGGGAGTCTATGCAAATTACTGCTCCAGTATTTGTGTCATACCAGTAGCTGGTGCTTAGGAAAACCCTTGCATATTACTTCAGCCTTGTGAATTTCACTTTGTTCCTGTTTTGATTATTTACACACAATATTTTTATTTTACTTTTAATAAATGCCTAACTTGCTTATGAAGGCCTCATTTGGTGTCCATAAGCTTAAATACAGTTATGCACAAATGCATGGAATCTTTGTTCAGGATTTGTACAAGCACCAAACCAGAATGGCAGTGCAGAGAGAGCAGAGAGCACGGGTAGAAGTTTGGTACGTCTACGGCATAAATCAGGTACTGCTGTCAGCAGCCTCCTTCCATTGCCTTGGCTTTCATTATTTCCCATGCTGTGGCTTTCAGAGCCAGATTGCAAAGTGAGCAGGGTGAAAAAGAACATAGGAATAGAAAAATATTTTCCAGTTGAATCAGTTCCTGACCTAGGTCAGTAATATGGCCATTGGAGTGCCAATGGAGAGGGAGAGAATGGCAACTCCCTAAACAGTCACCAAAACAAAAAAAGTAAATAATTATGCTGAAGGACTTGCTTTGCAGACTCCTTTCAGACCTGTGTTACTTATTTTTATTTTGTGCGGGTTTTGTTTCTGCTTTGTTTTGTTTGCTTTTTCATTCCAACACATCCCCCAGTACATTACTGAACTAGTTTCTCATCTTTCATGACTTGGACTGTGTCAGTCTCTCATTACACTGGATAAGAGCTGATTAAATATCAGTTAAATCTCAATTTGGTGGGCAGGCTTTCTTTTAATCTTATGTTTATATAAATTCTGGTTCAAGCTATGGTCTACCTGTTGATTTAATGCTTGTTTCAAACTATTTCAAGAAAGAAAAAGTTAAAACAACCAAAACTCAGCAGCTTGAGAAAGAAGCCATGAAATTGTCAAAAGCTAGACCACAGTAAGTCACAGGAAAAAAAGAGACTGTACTGACTAGTTTAAAACAGGTTTTGACCTGTGTTTACTATTATACTTTTCAAGATAGTATGTATGATTTGAATTCTATCCTGTGGCATTTAATTAATTTAAATATTTTACCCAATGACTTTATCTGAAATCATAACAGCTTAATATATGAGATTAAAAAAGAGGCCTCTTTCTTTCAGCAAATACTTAAGTTTGAGTTATCACCAAGCAACTCAATTTCTTCATTTTTACAAATGCAGTTGCAGAGTAACCCTTATTGCCCTAGGTCTCTATCCACTTTCCAATTCACCAAACAATGTGACAACAATGTGCTATCATAAAAATAAATAGCATGTGATTTTTGTTCACATGTAACATCTAATCTATCTTTTACTGCTAGGTTAGTCAGAAACTGCTCTCCTTAACAAAAACACTGATAACAGAGCACTAAAGTACACCTTCCAATGGCAGCACTGCCAGTTAGGACTTGGTTATAACCGTACAAAAAATTACAAAATGAAATAAATAATTAAAAGCTTATAACCATCAGAACAATAAACACCACTGGATAGATTACTGAACTCATCCAATGTACCTATATTAATATCGTGGCAAGTTCTCTGGGTCATTACTAGGGATAGTGCTGGAATAGGATAGGAATGGGAACACATGGTGTTACGAAGCTGCTTAAGAGACTGTATTTCATATATGCCTAAAGGGGATCCATGAGATGCATTTGATTACAAATTGGGGTAAGAAGATAGGAAGCTCATATCTGGAAAATCAAATCAAAACACAATAATCCCTCCTGATTCTCACTTAGGTCACTTAAAATGGTTTGGATTGGAAGAGACCATAAATATCATCTAGTTTCATCCCCCTCTGCCACGGGCAGGTTAGACCAGGTTGCTCAAAGCCCCATCCAATCTGGTCTTGACCACTTCTAGGGATGGGGCATCCACAATTTCTCTGGGTTTCTAAATCCTAACACACAATATATGAGTATACTTTTAAAAAATTCTACCTAAGTATCTGTCATCTATTGCAGATCAATTATTTTAACATAATCAAACAAGACTATTATTTCAGCATTTTCTTTATAAACCAAGTCAGCCTCCAGAAAGCTGAAAATAAAACAAATCTGAGAAACAGACCTGACCTATATTAACGTTTTCTCAGATACATCCTCCTCTTTTTCCACCTGGAAGTCTTTCCTAAACGTAAAATGAGAACATTTTAACATTTGCAGGTTTCCCCGCACAATTTGTTGCTCTGGTAAGACTGTGAGTCTGAGCAACATACCAGGATCCTGAGAAAACACCTGTACACTGTGTGCAGTGGTTGTGCACTTACAGGTCATTTAACACACTTCAGGATCTGCAATGTGTGTTCTTTCCTACATATTTGTCTGGAAATCCCATGTATAAACATAGGAATTCTGCTTAAGAATGCCTGAAGTCCTCTTCAAAACCACAAAAATCTCACTCAAATACTCCTTCACTGAGAAAGATAAAGACCTATCAGAATTGCATATACTCTCAATGGAGCAAACAGACATGGATTCAAAAGCCCATGGCCTGGAATAACATTAGCTATTTCAAGTATCTGGAGTAGATACATACTGATACTTGGCTGAGTTACTCTCCACCCCTGCTTGTAGCTGTTCAAGGAAAAATCAACTATCTCAACATCTACTTAAAGTTCCTGTAATTCCTTAGCCTTCCACATACATAGTTCAGACCAATTTTTGTGTTGAACAAGTCTAAGAATGGGTTATATCTTGAGATATTAGAAAGATATTATAGGCAGTGTTGTGCCGGGGGGTAGCTTTTCTGTTTATAAGATTTTCCATGAAAAAGCAAGAAATCCTAATATCCAGTATTGAAAATAATTAGGTTTTTCAATAGATGATTTTCAAATCACAATTTCATACTGTACCTACCACCATTGTTCTCAGACTAGTCACTTTAAGTCTTTTTTTTGCCAATATAGTATGCAATCGGACATGTCTATCTCGTGTTGGCCTCATTAGCCACCAGCATGCCTGTAACAAATGTGGATAGAGCCTTCCTAAATCTTTCTTTGCGAAGTCTAGCCACGAGTGAGTGAGTGATGAGTATACTAATCAGTTAGCTTTAACAGGAATCCCAGATTTCTAATTCATTCTTTCATTGTATGAGATCAGCCTTAAATTTAATTTTAGAGACTATACAGTAAATTCATAGTGGATTCGTGATGTATTAGTGATGATGAACTTTAAATCTGAACATAGGATGATTCACAAGGCTACACAAATTGCAGCTGTATATCCCCAGATCCGCAATAAGTTTCTCTTGTCACTGTTATTAAACCTATTTATAATTATCCTTTTATAAAGAATACATAATGAAAAGAATTTAATAACACAAGAAGTAGCTGCATCTTGAAAGCTTACACAAATGTTACCAGCAGAAATCCTATGGAATATGGAATACATTATACAGACAAGATATAGCCAAGAGTGATTATCATATAGATGACCCTGTAGAGTTAAAAAATACAACAATGCATAAGAAGAAAATTTACATTTTTATTACTGCATTATGACAATGCTATTCTGTAGACTGAGGTTTTACAGATTACACAGTGATCTTCTTGATGAATGATTTAATATTATGGGACCAGAGACATAATATTTTTAAAAAGATGGAGGTTCCAGATAACAGAATTTAGGACTTGGGGTTTCGTTTTCTAGTGTTTCCATATAGTCTATAACTGCAAGTAGACAGTTCTGAAAATATAGTCAAATAGGAGTCAGAACAGCAGGATCTAACAGCATAACCACCTTTCAGTTTTCAAAGGATGATTTTCCAGACAGTATGTCAAAGTACGCTCAATAACCAAGTGTTTGGGTGCAGAAGTAGTCCAGTATTTTTGGAACTAGGAATTATTGCTGAGAAAATGTAAATTTCTGTTCTCCTGGAGTGCATCAAGACATTAATATGAAAAAGAGGTCGAAGTTTCCTAGAACAAAAATGCAAGTGTCTTATTTATTATTCCTTTTAGCATTCCAGCGGAACACCAATAACCAAGTTCAAACACCGTCCAACAGCACAACAGACACCTAATTGACTGTGTCATAATTTTAACCATGTTCTGTACAAATGCCAACATTGTATATCAGATATAAAATAAAGTAAAACTTGGTTGAACTGGATATGGTGGTATATACCCAATTTAATATATCATCTACGTCTGTCAGCAGGATACACTGGCTGCAGAAAAACTATAACTCTTTTCTCTATTTCCACCCTTCCTTGCCTGGGTTATGCTTCCTGATACCTCACCAACTTCCTTGCACAGTGCATGCCAAACAACTAACATGCTGTATCAGGAAGAAAGCAACACTAAATTCTTTAGAAGTTATCAACTGTACATCAAGCACTTACTGGTAAAACGCAAAAGATGGGGGAAGACAACAAAATCATTTTAGAACATTCTCTGCATTTCAGAGCAACAAAACAATCCTAAAGGTGCACATGTGAAAAGGGCTGACACATGATCTCACACTGCACTTGCTTTCAAAGAACACCCAATTTTTTAGAGATGTCCACACAAATCACCTTTTACTGCTCAAACACTATGACCCCCTTCCAGATTCCAGGCCTTATCAACACAGGGTTTGCATCTATTAATACACATCAGTTTAGTACATCAACCTCCTTTTACATGTGTCAGTCTGCTTGTTCAATTCATTACAGTCAACAACAAAGGGAATGCAAGCTAATTTATTACTTGTGTTATTTTTTCTTTTTATACTGTATTATACTGGTGAAGAAAATCCTGCAGATCCTCATGATATTTGAAATAACCAGAAATAGTATCTTGACACCTTCCTTAATCACATTTTGAATGTTCTGCAGCCATCATCATTTCCAGTGAATGATTTTCTTTGTGATGTATATTAATTTACATTGTGACTATATTAACTTATGCTTGCTACTCCCTTAATCCAGATTCCATTTCAAAACAGTAACTATGACTACCAATAGCTAAAATACAAAATCTATGAACACGTGCCCCAGAGGTTCTGAGCCTCGCTTGTGGCTGATGATATGACACTTAAAGATGTGGCCACAGAGCAGATGCGAGCAGAGGAGTTGCACAGTTCCATCCTTGTGATGGAGGCTGCACATCATGCTGAGCACAGCTTGCACAGTCTGGCGTCAATTGTCCCCTGAGACTCCCTGTCATCTGTACCTCAAAAAGATCCTGCTTCCATTTGCTTTAAAAAACGAGACAAAGCACTAGCCAATGTTTTGGGTAATAAGAAAGCACCTTTGGAGAGGTAATCCTGCAATCAGCTACATTATGATTTGAGGGTTCTCGTAGTATACGTTTTGGTACTCACTATTAAGTAAGATAAAACTAATTTCTACACAAATTGCAGCCACAGTGTCAAAGAATGAACCTGAAAATTTAGACAATAATTCTTAATTTTATACTAAAAACACTAGAAGTGGGCAGTTTGCCCCTTTTCTTTACAGTACTAATTACCCCTTATGTAAGCTTATAGTCACTTAGTAACTTGGTGGTAACTGCCTTTGTTTCAAGAATATTGATAACTAGGTTATGAAACTACTGGTTCAGTAAAAATAACATCTTAAAATAAAGGACATGCCAGTCAAGTTATTCCTATTTTAGGAAATTCTGAGTACTCTGAGTCAGATTGCTTTGACAGATAAAAGGACACAGTCACGACAGAGCTTAACAAAGTTGCATGTGCATATATTAAGTTTTGAGAATTTGTTGAATATCAATTCTATCCAACCCTTGAGATATTTGTAATATGCTCAAAATGAAAAAAAAAAAACACCATGTTTTAATAAAACATTTCTATAATTAGGAAAACAATTTTAATATCAGCCCATGAACTGATGAATTCCTATTATGATTGAAACTGAATTGTCTGCTTAGGCAGCACTCAAAGAATTTGCATCTTTTATTCTATTTTCTATGTACATACAGATGTTTGACAAACTGTGTTATTAACATGTCAAACTATGAGAGATTTTTTTCTATGAGAAAAAATAAGGCACCATATTCCTAAATTTTTATCTGCACTCTTTTGCAAGGAATGCTGTAAGACAACTTACAACAAATAGAGGAACTAGGTCAAAGGCTAATTTTAAGACATATGAAGATGTATATGTTGAGATAAATTTGTATTCGTCTCTCCTGTGGTGTTTACTGAAGCCTCAACACATGGACGATGTAACAGACTATATTTTATATGTGTACATGATAGTATTTATGGAGAAAAAAAAAAGAAGTGAAGAGTCTGTAAATTCTCTTTGCATTGAGATTCATACGCACAAGAGAATGAAGCTTGAACAACAGTAAAGCCAAAAAGCTCTCCTTGAGGGAAGGAGTAATATGCTTCAGCAGGTGGAAAGGAAGCCAGAGCACAGCTAGCTAGCTAGCACGCACAGAATAATACAGTTGAATCCCAAACACTTAAAAGAATGCAAAACAGTTGTTTCCAGTGCTCCATTCCCACAAACGTGTCCTAATGAGCACTCATTCACAGCCAAAAATACAGTTCTACAAGACCTCTCTAGTAATCATTATTTCTTTGCTTTTCTGTGAGCTTCTTACTTTTTCCAAATAGTTTTAAAACCAAGCTCTGTGAAAAAAAAACAAAAAACCCCCACAAACCAAAAATATCCAATTTCTCTGCCCTTCTCCTATGTGCAGAAGCTTCCTGCACACAGTTGACAAGCAACTGCCAGGACTGCTTTAATCAAGTACCAGCTAAATGATACCTTTTGATCTCCAAACAGACAATCACTAACAAAGCATGGAGTTCACAAAACCCAAAAGAAACAAAACTTCCAATGGACTGCAGACAAAGTGTGCAGGGAGAATAAGAAATTGGAATTATGCACTCCAAGAGATTCCTCCTGAGCCTGGAATGAAGCCAACTGATAGGATATCAAATTTTCACAGAAATGGCATAGCGGAAGCCTGGGTTTACAACTGCAGCAGAATTCCAGAAACAAAAGGAAAGGGAATGAGAAAAACAAAGCAAAACAAAAATATGGTCCAAAAGAGCAGATGAGATATTGAGAATTAAAGAGCTTGACTGCAAGATGGAAAAGTCAGACAAATGGACTCCTTAAAGAGAACAAGAAGATAAAAGGGAATGTAATAATCACAGGAGGTTAACAAAGATCAGCAACATTACCAGTCTGCTTTAGGAACTGATGAAGTTGGTACAAGTAATGGTTGACAAAGGAGGAATAGTGTTACGTTTTATTTGTTTCAAAAAAAGAGTAGATTGTTGCATAGAGTAGGACAGCTGGAAATTGAGTTAAGCAGAAATAGCGGCAAGTGGACAATGGCTTGTTACTAGTGAATATTCACATTCAGGAAGGAAGTGCGCAAAATTAAAACAAGAATTAACTTTAAGTGAAGCAACTATGTTTAGTGACTGAAATTTCTCCAAGCAGCAATACCAATGTATGAATAATACAATTAATTAACTATAAAGAAAAAGTAAAATTTTAAAAGTAGAAGTAATAAACAGAAATCTTGCCAAAGTAAAACTTCCACAAATCAGAAGATTAAAAGAAGCTGTCCACAACAGATTTGCTTTAAAATAGGAGTTACTTACAGAAAGAGGGAATTTCAAACATCTTTTTCCATCCTTTAAAGACATTTTAGATATTCAAAAATGGGAAAGCCACCATGACACCAAGCTGATTCCCCAAAATCATGCAGGTGTTTTTTAAAGAGAGAAAAGAGCAAATGGAAAGAATCAATGTTTGAACAGGTCCACAGGGAAGCAGAGAGGTGAGAACAGTCTTTATGAAATCCTTCAAAAAAGTGACCAAGACTGAGCTGAAACAGCATGAAAACGTGGTTATTAATAAACACAATAGACAAAGCAGAGCTGTATAAAGTCACAAACACAAGTAATTCTTAGGAGATTTTCTCCATATCACTAAACTTTGAGTCCACAGCAGTAGTACACCTCTGGTCATTCAAGTCTTTGAGACTGTGCTAGCTAGCTAAATGAATGGTTAAAACTAGTCTTGACAATATTTCTACCGTTGAGGCTGCTGCTCTGAATCCTTCCAGCAGACTGCCTGAAGGACACCAGTGCCGCAGTAGACACTCTATTTTTTTAATATATTATTTAACAAGTAAAGGTTAGACTAGATGATCTGTCAAGGCCCCTTCCACACTGGGTTGTTCTGTCATTCTCTGATTAGTGTAACATAAGGACTGAAACATGACTAAACAAAGGAACATTTTTGTCATATTTAAAAGGTTGCCAGAGACTTTAATGAAATGTTATTTCTCATCACGTGGATCACAAACCTCCACAGCCATGAGAAGCTAGTGATTAAGTGCTTCAGTCCTCACAGTATCTCAGTATAGACTGAAAGTCCTATCTTGTAAAATAGCAACATCATGCTTCAATACATCATTGGAGTCAAGAGAAGTATGTAGTTCTACCAGCTTGTGTAGCTGCAGGCGTTGATTCTTTTCACTCTGCTCTTCCCCTCCTGACCCTTCTCACTGACCAGGACAAAAGGTATTTGACCTGAGCACAAAAATGTTTTATTAGGCTATATCAGGTTCTAGTTAGAATACAAACAAACCTCACCTCTGGTTAAAAATAATACAAACTCAGATCAATCACAGAACACTTCCCTGGATGTGTTCAAGAAACAACTGGACATTACATTTAGTGCTATGGTTTAGCTGACAAGGATCTTAAGAGGTTTTTTCCAACCTAAATGATTGTGTGATTCAATACTTCAAGGTAACATATTCAAAGGCAACCTTGCTTACTTTTTTTTTAATCTCTGGGGGCTAGGAGGAAACAGGTGATGAGAGGAAAACATATTTTTAAATTTAAAACTACAAAAAAAAAACCCTAAAAAAAAAAAGAATTTATTTAGGAGTCCAGATGAACAAAACATTAATACTTCATGGCTTTATCAGTCAATACATACAGTGGTTTTCAGTTTAGAATCTTTCTAATGTCACTGAACAAACCCTCAGTGTTTCCAGTTCCCAACAAACTTCAAAGGATCTCTTCAAGTCCTTTCCAATTTTACGTTCTTTTGCTTCCCAAATACCTTTTATTATGGACTGAACACTGGGCAAACAACCAGCACTCCCTCAGATGGTACAACTGAAGGACAGTTTGCGTATATTGGTATGCTAAACTTACGTGGGCTAAACCTAAGAAAACTATTCTTAAAAGAAACCATGATATGTGAGTACAAAACCAAAGCAGACAAAAATCATCCCAGAACCTTTCGAAGAGTTCTCTATCTAGCTGTTTTTCCTTTTTAAGTAAATTCAACAAATTTCAGCTACCTAAAATCTTCTCAGTATTTTAGACAACTTTAGATATTCCCAGACACTTGAACAGTCAAGTTTTCTTTAGGGATCTGTCATTAATGTGAGTGAACAAATATAACTGGAGGTTGAAAGCTTTTGTTTATTTCAGTTTCCAATTTTCATCTCACTCAGAAAAAGCATACTTTGTGTAAATGCTTTAAATACATTTTGTAAACACTTCTCTTGCTACAAGTAAGAGGATATTCTTTTAAGAGTTCTGTTCTCTTCAAAGTCATTGATCGAGTCACAGAAAACCACTCTTGCCATTACTACTGTGTTCCACAGAGTGACACAAGACAGATTTAGGAAAACTAACACAGCAGGGGCTGATATCATATTTATCCATGAAAAGCATTTACTAGTTATTTCATCCAGCAAGAAGTTTATGTTGCAGCTTCTCTTCCAGCTGAGCCTGTCCTCTGCAGACACACCTAAGGAGACAATATGAAAGGACAACTAGATGCCTAATTTTCCAATAACTATTTAAATTAGGGGCTAAAACTACTTAAGGAATTTCACTGCCTGAAGAATATGTTCCACAGTATTATAAAGTTATCTCAGACCCAGCCCCTAAAAATTTCACCCAAATGAAGTTTTCCTCAAAACACTAATGCTGGAGAATTTGTGTGGTTTTAACTTGATCATTCCCTGAGGCTACTGAAAGTTACTGTGTGCTGCTGAGCTCTAATGAACAGAAGAGCAGCTGACAGGGTGTGTCAGACTTTCTCTATGAAGTTGTTCCAACTAAACAGTTACTAGAGATTGTTTTAACTTGGACAAACGTGTAGGCTCCTCCCTGATACAAGGTCAACAAAACTTTGCATAGTTTATATTCTCTCAGCCTCCCCACCCTTCATATGTTGTTTTTTCCTTCTTGTTAGGATATGCATTATCAGAGCACAAAAACAAAGTTACGTAAAAATCTCAACGCAAATAGACTGGAGGAAAAACAATGCCTGCTGTAAATGCAGAGCAATTGTTTGCTGAAGCACATATACATGCCTACATGACACCATGAGCTTGTTTTTATTGCTACAGTCTGAAATATTCAGATATTATAGCAGTGAAGGAAGACTGGACAAAATTAGTTCATTAATTAATTCCCTCCCTACTGTGTTTTACAGGTGTTTCTTGCTACTTAATTGGTGTCTGAGCTCCTGGGGTAGCAATATGGATAAACTGGGGGATACAGGCAAAACACACTAGAAAAATCAAGCATCAGTTCTGACATGTTCTTTTCCTATTTAATTTGCTTTAAAATGATTATTTATAGAGTGAAGTCCCAAACAGAAAATATTTGGAGATCAGGACTGTATTATTCACCTTTTTCTTTCTCAAGGCAACCATAAAACCTACCTAATGATACACAAGCTTGATGTAGCATTCTAATCAGTTTAGCAATTCCTTTGTTAAGTACTTATGTGCTGCTGTACACTGAAAATTATTTGATAGTACAGTCTTTAATGGTCAGATGTATGGTGAAAACTTACAGGATTTGACTCACACAGCTTGGAGTACTATAAAAGGATAAGATTTTAATCTGATGTTTACCTACTAAAAGAGTTCGTAATACAGTAAGCACTGATCAGAGAGAAAGAGAACTTCTGATTTTCTTCACAAGACAATATTACTTCTAAGAGCAGATCTAAACAGCAATCAACAGAAACACTTTCTGAAATACAATAGCAAGGGAACAATCCAGAAGTCTTCTGCCCAGTATGATTCAAGTTCAACAATCCATACTGCAGTGAGTCACGGTATTTTGCATACTACACTCCAGCATCGTGAAAACTAAGAAACTGTTCAAAATGAATCCTACCTCAGAGCAAAACACACTGGTTTTAACTGTTATGGTACTACAAAAATAGCTTCTGCCAAAGTTAGTAATTAGGGAATACTCACACAGGTCTTACATGCATGGTTGCTGTACTTTAACTTGAAGGAAGAGCTATCGTGCAAATTTCTTACGTACAGCCCTACTTCTAGCTCTGCATTTTTATCACAAACAAGATAGCAACAACCCTGCCAAAAGCCTCACTTGGACAAAGAATGAACGAACCATTTCCAAAGACACCATGACATTCAAACACTTCAACCTGGCATTAAACTTGATGCAAGCATCTGCCATATTTTGGGCAAAATGTGGCACTGAAATACACTGTACTCACTGATGCAAGGTACTGCCAGCTCTTGAGGAACACAAACTTACCCAGCACAAGTAATTACAAATTGAGAAAGCTCTCCAGAGCCCCCATCCTCTTCTGTACATGAAGGGTGGAAAGGGAGTCTTCAACATAACTACTTATAACAACGAATAATAACCTCATCAAGCTTCCTTTATGATGAATGGGGTAACAAACAGCTCCCAACGTACAGCTTTGCAATCAACTTGTTCATGCATAAAAACTTACTGCATCAAAACAGGCTTTGTATTTATAAATATTAAACCTATTCCTCTTAACTACTGGAAATTTACATCTGACTAAATAAACAGATCTGATACCTCACTTTTCCCATCAAGTTTTCTATGGTTTTGTTTTGCTCACATTTTTTTCCTTTCTAATTTTTCCAAGATGATCTTCTTTGAGATTTCTGAAATTTTTCCAAGGAGTTCATATGTGCTTGAAGTGGAGGGAAAAGCAATTCCAAAAGATCAAGTCTGAATAAAACTGAAGACAACATTAATAACAAAAGTTTTTTGGATTGACACATCACTTTAAAAAAACTGAAAGTGATCACAAAGTCACAGAGTCATTTAGGTTGGAAAAGACCTGAGATCATTGAGTCCAGCCTTTGACTAAACACCACCTTGTCAACTAGACCATAGCAGTGAGCACCACGTCCAGTTGTTTCTTGAACACCTCCAGGGATGGTGACTCCACCACCTCCCTGGGCAGCCCATTCCAATGTTTAACAACCCCTTCTGTGAAGAAATTCCTCTTGATGTCCAGCCTGAAGATCCCCTGGCACAGCTATGTCCTCTTGTCCTGTCACTAGTCGCCTGGGAAAAGAGACCAATATCCACCTTGTTACAACCTCCTTTCAGGTAGTTGTAGAGAGCGATAACACCACTCCTGAGCCTCCTCCTCTCCAGGCTAAACAACCCCAGCTCCCTCAGGCACTCCTCACAGGACTTACTCTCTAGACTCTGCACCAACTTTGTTGACCTTTTCTGGACACATTCCAGCACCTCCATGTCTTTCTGGTAGTGAGGGGCCCAGAACTAGAAGCAGGACTCACGGTGTGGCCTCACCAGTGCTGAGTACAGGGGGACAATCACTTCCCTGGTCCTGCTGGTCACACTATTGCTGATACAAGCCAGGAGGCTATTGGCTTTTCTGGCGACCTGGGCACACTGCTGGCTCATGTTTAGCCAGGTGTCAATCAGCACCTCCAGATCCTTTCCCGCTGGGCAATTTTCCAGCCACTCTTCCTCCAGCCTGTAGCAGAGTATACAGTTGTTGTGACCCAAGTGCAGGACTCAGCACTTGGTCTGGCTGAACCTCATACCACTGGTCTCAGCCAGTTGATCCAGCCTGTCCAGGTCCCTCTGCAGAGCCTTCCTACCCTCCAGCAAATCCGTACTACCGCCCAACTTAGTGCTGCCTGTGAACTTACTGAGGGTGAACTTGACCTCCTCATTCAAAACATAAATAAAGATATTACTCAGGACTGGATCCAATATTGAGCCCCAGGGAACACCACTGATGCACAATAAACTATTAAGCTTTATCAATCTGCTACAATTTTATTCTAAAGAAAAAAAAAGAGCTGAACAACAGACACATAACTGCACACCTTCAGCTTGCAATTCAGACACTATTTCCTGCATGCAAATTCGATCAAGTACTGTATTGGGAGGATGCACAGAAGCACACATATATTCTTTCTCCACCTTAAGAAGAAGGAAAAAAGAACAAACAAAACCCAAACACACTAATCTTAGACTAAATGCTTTCAAATGTGTAATTCTGCAGCTCTGCTATAGCAAGATGCCCTCCTAACCAAGACTCTTGTGAAAAAGGACTGGTTACATTAAGTTGGACAACTCAGTCAGGAGGAATCAGACCATCAAGACATATTAAGGGTATTATTCTGGATACAATCAATAAATGCAGCCTACCTTCCAATCCAGTTCATCACTTTCCCTATTCTACTCCAATAAATACAGAAAGATCAATAATGAAGAACAGCAGTTTAATCTGGCTTCCACCCAAAAGGCACCTGTTTTGTTTTTCAAAGACCCTTAACATGACTTCAGATTTTTAAATTCCTCCTTTAAAATGGAATTTGGCAATTATTATCATTAAGAGCAAGTGATATTTGGCCTTCTAAAACTCCTTGTGGGAATCATAGAGTTAAAATATCAGAAATATCTAACAAAGACAAAACATGTGCTGACAAAGAAAGGAAAAGAGGCCTGGTTAAGAAGTGTATTCAGTATCACAATCATTTATTAGAAATAGATGAAGGTAATTATATTTTGAAACTTTAATATGAGCACTGCACACTAAACGAGCATCCTAGCAAATTCACTGAGCTGTGATGCACCAGAGAGGCTGGTGAGATAAGCATTACCTTTGTCTGTGCTGCCAGTCTTCCAAGCCGCCACATGGGATATGTCTGAGCCCAACCAGTTACATTCAGCATTACTGGAAACAATGGCTTCCACAGTATCTAGAGCCCTGGGGGGAGCAGCTAAGAGTAGATGGAAGCTATATGTGCACATTTAATATATATTTAGACACACAGAGTACTCTACATTAATGTAACCATGTTATGCAACAATTCAAAAAACATCAGTGCTCTCCTTTATCCAGCTTACAGACAGTTTAGAGCAGTGAATATAGAAGACTAGACCACCATTCAGTATATGTATTCTTCAAGGCTGATCGAATCTCTCATGTCAATCATGTCCTATTTTGGATAAATAATTAAAAATTCAATGAAGAGTCTGACATCTAAGTGGGTCACACTGAAAGTGAGTATCATGAACACTGAAGTATCATTCTCACTCCCCAATACAACATTTAAATGGAGGGAAAATACCCCCGTCACCCCTATTCCCCCCCAAAAAATACTGAGTAATACATCAATACACCCTATGGGCAGAAAAGTACAGCATTCTCCAGGAAAGCAGTTGGAAAATGAAATTTACTTTGGTTTCTCATGTCCTGAAAAGGAAACATGAGAATCCTCTGCACTATAAGCTCCTGAAAATTGGATGTTTTCTTCAAGAAGAAAATACAGAAAATAAATTGGGAGATTGTCACTTCATTATAGTAGCAAAACTCAAATAGAAAATAAGAACACACTAGGAGAAAACTGAATTCTTTTGATATCAAGTTCCTTCTCACTACTTTCCAATTTTTGGTTCAGCCACCATGCTGAAAACTCAATTGCACTTAACCTGTCCTTGAACTCACCATGAAATTATGGCCAATTTCGGGCAGCCACATCAAGTGACCTTAAAAGGAGCAAGAGATATAGGTCATTCCTGGGTAACATTCTATTCCATGAACAGCCAGTATAGGAGGAACAATAAATTCGTAATTGGAAAAACAACTTCATGGTACCATGGACTACAGCCAAAAAAAGTCAAGAGTACAAAAGCTCATGTCGGAAGTGTAAGTGATGTGGTTAGATATCAGTTGTAAGTGCACAAATGAGGATATTCACAGAACTATTTGAGCTCATAAACCAAGTCTCTGTCTCTCCATAGAAACAGAAGTGAAAAAAAATAATCAAACCAAATCCCAAAAGCTTATTGTGCTAAATACAAACAGCTTTCTAAGTTATTGACTATCTTTTGAACAAATCTGTGATATAGTCAATAAAGTTAACTTTTAAAGAAGGCAAAGCCCCAACACACTCTCCCCCTGCATGTGCATCTTATTTTTGTGTATTATTTCTTATGATTTCTATGCATTTCCTTTTGGCTTTTCTGCCACCATTCTTGACAGATTGTACTTCTGCATAAAAGCCATTCAAAAAACCCCTGAACTGACAATATGCTAATTTAATTTGGAGATGGCAAAGAAAGAACACTATTAAAGTCATAATAGTGGGGAAAAGATGGGAAAAGTTTCACTTCCATCTTTAAAGAACTTTAGCTTTACACTCTAATCCTAAACATTTCAGCAGAAGGATTAGAAAGATTGGTGCAATCTAGCTTAGAGTTTTATGACACACAAGAATTCAAGTTCTAAAGGAACCATCTGGTTCACTCAGTTCACTGCAACTGCAACAGATATTTAATCCTGAAAGGTCAATGCCCCATCCATATATACAAACTGGAACACTTCCAATGCACTACAATATTAAAAACCTTTTTAAATAATAGAAGTTACTTAAAAAATGTAATGCTAGGGTGTCAAAGGAAATAACAAACAGAACTATGCACAAGCAAGTAGGCCGATGGCCTATATTTCTGAAGTGACCTTTTAAGTATTTTATACTTAACTCAGAATTCTAAATAAGGCTAAGAACTATTTTAAACAATTATGTTTCAATTATATAAGACAATGGTGACAAAATTAAAACTTAGATCTGATCCAATAACTATCACTAGGTCTGCTAGTGTGGAGGAGGTGATAAATATCCACTTTCAGCTTCGAATTTCTTGTCTTTTCTCTGTGTTAAGTCTTCTGCATTAAAAAAAAAAACACCTAGTTTTCGTTTTCTCTGTTCCGCCTACAGCCACCCCACCTCTGTTTCCCATCTGTCTACTCATTTCTTGCTGTTCTTCAACTAAATAACTCCCCAAAGATCTGTCTTGGCTCTGTTTGCCAGTTTAACTTGGCCAGTCCCACCACTACAGCAGGCTAGAAGGCTGCAGGTAACCCAGCTGCTTGGTTTCCACCAGTCTGTCAAGCAGGCTTGCTACAGCTTTGTTAACTTTATGTGTCTCCAGTTTCAGATTACAGGCTTTAGGTACACCACTTTGGAGCATTAAGGAATATTTCTTTCTAAACAATTCAGTATTTAATAATGTAAAATAAAAAAATACAGTACATACTTCAAATACCAATTTTAAGGAAGAATCTGCCTTATTCTTCCATCTTGCTCTGTTTAGTATTTGATTCTTTTAATGCTTCACTATTCCATTTCTGAGGTTTAAGGGCTGCTTAGCATCTCTATCCATGCTTACAAAAATGCAAATAAACAATAATTATGATAGCATGCATGTTTCCAACCCTGAAAGGAAAACACTGAAAGGAATTAATGCAACTTTTCAGTTACAAACCGAGCAATAAGTAAAAGTAGCTATCACAATCACTGATGTTTTATTTTTTGTACACGCCTTGAATGAAACTACAACTAGACAAGATACTTTATATTCTCAAATATTTATATTCCTTAAGGAGCCAGTTTCTACTTGTATCCTTTCAACTGAGAAATTCAGTTCTAAGGAGTAAACTATCAAACTTCTTTTAGCAAAGGCCAAATTGAATTAGTCCAAGGAAACTATGAACACACAGATACTCCAGTCACTATGTTTACCTAATACATGGCAAACCTGGGAAAAATGGGACAAGAGTCAAAGGCTGAAAAAGGTGTTTCCATGAAAGATGTTGCAACACTCGGCATTCAAGTATGTGTTTCTTGAAATGTAAACAGAAATTCAGAGCTAGCCACCATTGTGTCTGCTTCATTGTACTGAATTGCATCAAAAAAGGAAGGTCATCAAACATATTCTGTTATCCCAAGATAGACTGCCTGGGGCACAACTAAACTGCCATGTCCACATTAACTTACCCTAACTGAAGGGAACCTTTTTCTTCATTTGTAACATAACTTCTTGCTTTACAGCCATCAGGAATAGCAAAAAATCAGTTTATCCTTGTCTCAATTTCTTTTAAACACAGTGGCAGAAACCAGTTCTCCCTAATGCTTGGTTTTGTGCCTTTGATGATTCCCAAGTAAATAACTAATTGCACTTGACCCTATTGAATTGCATCATCTTTCTAATCAGACTCTTTGGGCTTCTAATACTGACATCAAACAAATATAGCCAGGCAGTCCTCTCCCTAGTCACTTTGTTGCCTACTGAAATAATCAATCATACTGTACTTTCCATAATATAATCTATAAATATACATTAAAAAACTGGTCTCAGATCCATGAAAAACCCCACTAACAGTGAGTCACGTGTGAGGGTTCTTGCAATACCACTATGAAGCTTTTCAGTGCCTGCCACATAGTAATTTTATTTAGATCTTGAATGCTTCTCCTTATCATCAGTGACAAACTCTGCTCAAGTCAGGACATCTGCTGTTTCTTCCTTACTCATAAACATGCTATCCTGTTGCAGAAAACCAATAGAAGAGAACAATGTCTTAAAATCCATGATGGCTACTACACATCAATATGGGGTGCGGGAGCTGAGGAAGGGCTAAGTTGTCCAGAATGGCAATTTAAAAAATAAAATAAAATAAAAGCACACACACCCCCCACCTATTGAATAGAGTTAGTCTAGAGAAAATTATAAGCACAGATGGCATCTCTAACCTTCAATCATGAACAAGGGTATCAAGCACCTGTGTATTCCAAAACTTACAGCACAAATCTAGAACATGATTTACAGGAAAACGACTTAGAAAAAAAATTGGACTGACATTTGAAAAACTGGATTTCCAAAGGAAGAAGAACTGAGTTTTGCTTCAAAAGGTTAGTGATTTGAACATTTCTTTAAGAGATGGGAGACCTAGATTCAGTTTTCTCTACAACTTGAGAGGATTGAAACCTGCAATCCCTTACATCCAACAGAGTATGCCAACCACAAGTCTAGGGAACAGCCTAGTTGAATCAATTTTTAAACCCTTCCTTGAAGCTCTGTATATGGGAAGAATGGCTGAGGTCACTTGGTTTCTTCAGCCTGAAAAATAGGACTCTGAGGGGAGACTTCAGCTGCAGTCCACAGCTTCCTCATGAGGAGAAGAAGAGGGTCACGCACTGATCTCTTCTCTCTCATGACCACTGTGGGAATGGCATGAAACTGTGTTAGGGAAGGTTTAAGTTGGATATCAGGAGAAGGTTTTTTACTCAGAAGGTGTTAAAGCCCTGGAACAGGCACCCCAGGAGAAGTGGTCACAGCACTAAGCCTGCTGGAGTTCAAGAAGCATTAGGAAATGCTTTCAGACAGTGCCATTTTTGGTGTTACCCTGTGCGGGATCAGGGGTTGGATACAATGATCCCTGTGACTCCTTTCCAGCTCAGGATATTCTATGATGCTGTGATCCTATTATGACAGGCAGAACACTCAGCTGAAAATGAGAAGTCTTCTGTTTTGTGTCACTGACCTCAATATGTATGTGCATATTCTCTGCAGCTTGTATTTTAACATAAGCATTTGCATATATGCAGACAAATAACATCTCATTCAATAACATTCAATAAATGTACATTTTGTGGGCACTGTGCGATGTTTTAGAAGTAGAGTCACTGGGGTTTACTTCCTATGCTTTGAAATTTTTAATATAGTTTAAAAAAAGTAAAATTTTAAGGAGTCCATAAAGTACTATCCTTCATTTAGTCCAAAAATAATTGCAGTCTTCTGAGATTCATAGAGCACTTCTTCCTCTGACCAGTAGTTGTACTTCCAGCAAGATGCACACACTCAAAGGGAGCAACTGATATGCCTAAAAACCTAAGTGACTAAATCACCATAGAATACCAACAGTATTCACACATGCTCAGTTGTCAGACATTGAAACATGGTATAAAAAAATTACATTGTATGCCATTTTAATATCCTGAAAAGTTCATCCTTCTAAGAAATATCTTAATTTCAATACAGAAAGACTGTTACCAAATACTCTATTTGTTCATACTCTGCAGCCTTGCTGTGAGAGAACACAGCATAGTTTTTTTAAAAACAATGAAATCACCTGTTCAATTTATTACACTGTATAAATATTAATAGCCTTGAGCATGTGGTTCTGCAAGATGAAAGGTATAAGTGCTATAATTCTCTGATTACATTATTTTAGGATTGAAATCACTCAGTTCTTTATAGCTAGAGATGACTTCTAATCAGTTAATCTAAGATAAGCCTAAACAGATCACTAGATGTCCACATCATTAATCTTACCTGACAGGCAGATGTATGTTAAATATTCACCCTGACCCCCAGTAGCTAGGAAAGGAATCTTTTTTTTTGTTCTTCTTTTCACTTGAACAGCTCCCAGCATCCTTTCATCATGAGGGGCAAAAATTTCTTTGCTGATTGCAGATTTGGCATTCATTGTAGATCACAGGTATAGCCAACTGCTGCTTTCTAAAATAAAATCATAAATATAAAATAATATTAGAAACTCTGAAGTATGTGAAAGTCCAGTTAATTTACATGGGCATTAAAAGCCCTGAGCTTCAAATAAAGGTTTTAATGACTTATAGAATTTAGAAGATAATTTCATATTCTTAGAGGCAGAATTTTCAAAGTATTCAAGTATCTTCACTGAAGTTGCTCTCTACATTTAAGTTTACTTAAACTAGCTAGGCTTATTTGGGGCAGAAGCCACTCACACTAGAACTACAATTTGTTGCAAAATCTCAGAGAAACACCCTGCGACTTCATGAATTATAAAAGCTTCATTAATTCCCCCTCTGATAACTGGAGAGAAACTCAGATCTATGTCCCACACAAAGAGGGAAAACACTGCAAGGGCATAGGGAAGGAGCACTGTGGTTGTGCTGGTAAACCACCACATTCAAAGAAGCTATACAAAACTTCAGATATGGTAAGACTGTTCCTTCAGAAGCACTGCTCCTGGTGACAGTACTTGATTGCTCAGCTCTTGCACCTCTTGCAGCTTTAGCACCTCATCCCCTCAATTTCTCTGTAATTACAAACTGGACACACCTGCACAGGAAACAGTGTCAGAGAAACCATCAGGGTTAAGGCACACAAAACCACACCTCTACTTTTCTGCTAAGTTATTTTGACCCAGGTCAGTTCCTCAATGTGTTTTGTAAGGAAACAGCACAGTCAACTTAGGAGAGACATTTGGAGAGAAAAAAATTATTGTAGAGAACAGAGAGGGAAGAAGAAGGGACACTGCTTAGTCATGTGCCTCCTGCAAAATAAAGATCGATCTGACCACTGCTTACAGAGGAGCCTAACTAAAGGAAAGATCTCAGAGGGGACATTAATAGGTTCTTTGTGTAAACAGCACCACAGCTGTAACTCCAGTTAGTTCTGCTTTGAAATCTTATACTACATACACAGGCCACACTCATGGAACTGCTGAATACCACCTCTATTGTTCAAATAAAATGACACTTCAATATACATACATTAAATTCCACATTTCTGTATTAAAGACTTTCAAGCTGAGATATCTTTTTGACATCCTTAGCTGTCTTAGTATCAGTAAGATCATCTTCAGGTCTGAACTACTGAAGCCAGTAATTCTGCCTGTGGGATCATCTGATACTTGCCACACTTTTAAATAAATATAAATAAATTGCAGTCACATTAGATTATGAAACCAAGAGAGTCATTATTTTTAGTGTGCATACTACTAGAAAAGTACTTATCTTAACACTTTCAGTCTCAACATTTTGTTGTCACTATTTATGATATTCCCTTATTTTTAAAAAAATGGGATGGAGGGGGGGGAAGCTGTTTTCATGGATATGTCAGACAGCACAACTTAATCTGTTTGGGATGCAAACAGAATCCTTTGCCAAAATAATCTGTAACAGTATACCTCAGTTAACCACCATAGAAGTATTTGAATTCTGACACGTTTTAGCATTAGGTCATTTTACACGCACCTTTAAAGAAATCAATTGCATTTAAAAATTTGCCCTATTAAAAGAAAAATCCAGACCAACTTCAAAGGAAGAAAAGAATGAGCAGCTCCTGACAAGATAACTCCTGACATGTAAATTACCTGTCCTTTAATAACAAATACATTGAATAAAAGCAGAATCAAAAGAATAAGTTTACCTGGTAGTTATTTAGAAAAGGTTGGTTTTGCATTCATTATACCCCACTTCTCTCCTCTTCTGTATTATGGAAATATCTGAAGAATAACCTATACCAGCACGTAAACTGTTGGTACATTACAACTAGTTTTTGGGTTGAATTTTTTTTTTTTTTAATTCAAGACCACTGTAAATGACAATGGGTTTAAATATACAAACCTCCTCCTGACTCAGATAGAGATTGATAATTTTTGCAATAATAATTTCAATCCTAGACCTTCATATGCTTAATGAATTTTCAATAAACAGCTATTTGGAAAACATATATAAATGCTGTCTGGTAAAAATATACTCCAGTGACGTTCAACTGAAAAAGTGCTCTCCAGATTGCAACAACCTGATGCTGCTAAATCCAAGTTGCTGAATAGATGTTTTCAGATGTTTTCTTAATGTTCATGGATTGCAAGATAAAGTATGACTCCAAAGATACACTCAGTGATGTAAAGGCTTCCTGGATTAAGAGAGAAAGAAAGTTTTCCTTACCTGTAGTATCAGAAAATGTTATGGGTTTATAACTTCAAAACTTACACACTGTACTTCAAGGTTCACTTTATGAATATTAAAAGCAAGAGGTTTCACTGCATTTGATAAGATTCTGCTGAACAACAGGCAAATCAAACAAACGAGACACTATCCAAATACAGTTTCATAGATTTCTCAAATCATTTTACTGTATTTGTGCACTGCAACTTACAGCATGAAACTAGAATGTCAGACATATGCAATAACTAAAATAAATGCAAAACCTAGATTTCATAACATAACTCTCTCTATATACACTCATCCCTATCTCTTATTCAAGTGCTTTTATGCACAATCAACATGCAAATAAAACTTTATTTAAAGTCTAGCTCAACATGGTATCCAAGACAAATTAAAACTCTTGTTTCAGTGCAGGCACAGAAGATACAACATAGAACAATCAAATACTGCAGCTTACTGCTGCATGCTGTCGTTGGCTTTGTGATTAAACTGATTTTATATATATCAACCAGAAGCTGTACACAGACACAGTATATACCCAACATTGTAACTGGAACCTGCAACTAAAGCGTGCACTGACTGTGCCTCGGAGGTTGTGATCCTTCTGTTCCTGTACTTGGGTTTACAACAGCTTCAGATACCATATTCAAGTAATTAATCTAACACAGTGTGTACTTGACGTGACTGCCAAATCTAATGTGAAAATTGATGCTAACACAAACCAGAGAAGCCTATTTATTTAAAGAAGAAAACAACTAACTGTGCCTGTGTACAAACAGACTTCTGAGATTGAGCTGTTATTGTAGTTCGGATGAAATCATTTTTCATAGGTCAAAAAATCAGCAGCTGAATTTGAATAAGCAACCTTCTCCCTATTTAGTAGTGGATGTATGCAAAAGACCATTGCTTAAATAGGTAAAACATTCCAATATTCCTCTTTTTCACAAGGGGACATAATACAATCTTTGTCAGTTTTACAAAAAAAAAAATAAAAAAATAAGGAAGACTTGCTCAAGGAACACAAATAAGTCTCAATTTTTCACATTCTCCAACAAAACCCCTATTCTCATACAAAAAACTCGCTGCCTGTACATGCACAACTTCATGTAGTATACACATACTTCTTTACACAGTAATGTTTTTTCTTGGCACACATTCCAGGACAAATTCATCAGCAGTTTCCACTCATGGTCCATATGAACTCACGCACTGGAACACAAACTTTTTCCCCTATACTCCAATAAAAAATGCCTTAAAGAAGAGACTTTTACTGGAGGATCTCTGAACACTGAGACAATGCATTACTGTTTGTAACATTTATCCCTCTGAAGGAAGGGGGGTATAAAGGTTTCAGTAAATCTAAGTCCTTAAAGAGAGACTACACTTCCCACTTCACGTGCTTTGTCCTGCATATTTAATTCCACTCAAGTTATTATAATGATGATTTTGGCTGAACAAAGAAGATCCCATTTTCCTCCTGTGATTTTTCACTCCATCCACCACAATATTACGGAACAGGATGTCAGCATTTACACTGTGCTCCCAGCACACAACAGAAACACCGAGAGGGAATATTCCTGTGTGGATTTGAAAAAGTGCCTGCAATGCGCTGCTCATTTGCATCTTCTCACATCTTTCTCTACTACAGTTCTTCTCCATCACATTTCTATCACTAAAAACTCCTCCTATGAACAGCTGACTATTCCTCTGAAAGTGTGTGAGAGGACAGCAATTAAAGGCAATTTCTTAAAAAGAATATTAAATAAAACCAGGTGAATTAAACTGACTCCCTCATGGATCCCATACGTTCAGTAACAAAAAATTGGACTGTTCTCATCAGCCAGAATCTCAGACTGTTTCCAGGCAGAGAGCCAGAAAGTAGCTAACTTACATCCACTTTATATCCACATATTTTAAAGGACTCTATGCAAATAAGTGGAAAAAAGGAGATTTACGGTATCTTTGTTGAGGTATAGGTATACAGAAGGAAGTGGGGAAACTAATCCTCAGCATGCAGAATTCAAATAGGAGCAAGTTAGAAAGGAGAAATGAAATACAAAGGAAGAGAAGGAAGAGCATGTTATGTTTTCCAAAAGAAGACAAAATGTTCAGTATGTTAAACCTTGCTATTTTCAAGGATCTTTAATCACAAACAGGGATGGGTTCACAGGACAGGCTAACCACTGAAATGCTGCCTGAAGTGTGAAATCATCTGAGCAACCTACTATTGTTGGATGGAATCGTAACTCTACCAAGCACTCAAATCTGGTTTTAATAAAGCCACTATCTTGAAAGAGGACATCTACTTTAGGAAATCATTACAGGACACTGTTGCCAAAAAGTACAGCTTTTGCTATTGTAGTAATTGTCTGGTATTTACTTGCTTGAAGTGTTTAAACTACTTCAGTCATTACTGGTCATCAAAATTCTGTATTTGCTGTCATCTCAAACAAATAGTTAGTACAACTCTGGAAAAAGCACAAAATCATTTAAAAACCAAGGCAACTTTGGTACTTCCTACCAAAATGGGTTCACGACTTTTAAAAGGATTTACTGGAAAAAAAAATGCAGTCATGATCCAGAGTTATTTGTAGAGAGTCACATTTCCAATTTATTTTTCTTAAAAGTCTTCAGAGGTCAGCTTAACTCTTATGACCTTTTAGACATGGTTAGATCTTATGATGAGTTATTATATCCACCTTTAGACTTCCATTTGCAGGACGAACAGTTTCTTCTGCCATTTCTCGCAGATTTCCTCCTCCGAACACTTCTGCTCTCCAGACTGTTTCCCATTGCCCTACATAATTTTTGAAATGCCATCCTCCTCACAGCTTCATTTATGGCACCAGAGTCAACTGCAAGAACTACTTAGTTGGTCTCTAAGCAAGCTCCCCAGGTAAGTGGTCACAGCACCAAGCCTGAGAGAGTTCAAGGAGCATCAGACAATGCTCTTGATCACATGGTTTAGTTTTAGGTAGTCCTGCAAGGACCAAGGAGTTGGACTCTGTGATCCTTATGGGTCCCTCCCAACTCAAGATATTCTATGACACTTTATAGACCGTAGAGTGAACACTCCTTCTTATACAGCTACTGCCACACATAGACAGTCATCAAAAACCAAGAGCTCCAGTTCAACACCTACCATGTTCTTCAATATTTTTGTGGAAAAAAAAGAAAAGACTTTTGACATCAAATAACTAGTTATTCCAACTTAACAGAGGATTTCTTACTTACTACTTTAAGACTACTTCTCCTACTGTAAGATAATTTTAAATTCCAATCCTGTCTTTTAACACTTGCAGTTCTCTAGATTAACATCACCAATATATACCTTGATATATATTCTGTGGTATATAGTCTGTGTGTCTTTAGGCAGTTAAAATTTTTTGAGACTAACACAGCCTACTTTCACTCCTCCACTTAGAACTAGAAAGATACCAACTTCTTAGAATACACTTCTACAATCATTTGTATGTTCCTACGTCTTACATGACCTCCATGCGAACTTAATTTCCTTAGTTTGCTCGTGACTAATATCACATGAAACAGTATCAGAGGCATCATTAAAGTTCACATATTCTGCCAGTTCCAACTTACTCATATGGCCTAAAACTTTATCACAAAAACAAATGAACTGGTTTGAAGTTGTGTTTGAGTTATCTATTTGTTCCATTGTTTGTCCAACATTTTAGCAAAGAAAAATCACTAAAAAAATGAAATTAAAGAATATTTGTGACAAGGAGCAGCCCATGTTCCCCAGGGAAAGGGGAACTAGTTTTAAGGACTACAGTTTGAAACATGCAAAATTTCTTTCGGTAGTCTGTGTTGTTTCACAATTAACTTATGACCACCTTAACCACTTGTACTGGCAGAAATTACTGATTTCCCTTTGTGTTTTTCTTCCTTATGACGGCATAAGTGCTTCTGTGGTAGTCCAGTGAACTACAGAAGAGAATTAATCCAGTTTTAATCTAGTTTGAAAAAAAAATATTAATTTGTTTTGGTTTTATTCAGATCAACTCCCTGACACAGGGCACCCCACAGCTGTGTGTCAGCACATGGGAAGGAAGAGCACGGGGTAAGATTAAGCTGCCTTAGGCACCAGCAGTGTTAGTTTAAAAGGATCATAAAATTGCAGTTTAAAGAAAGAACCTGAAATGCCAGGAACTTTCATCAAATATTGAAATCAGTTGACTGAAGACATGGCACGGAGCCAATCTACACAAAATTTTTCAAAATCAAAACTTGCAACAAAGAACTAAGTGGCATAAAAAGTGGTAAAATGGGAGTTCATATGGGGCATCTCCTTGGTAAGAACAAATGCGTCTCAAGACAAAAGAAAATTTCTTGGTATACCAACTCCATTATTTGTTGGGTTAAACAGAGGGGTAGCAAAAGGGCAGGTAGGAAGTTAGGCTTTGTTACATTGCAACCAGAACCTGTTGCATATAGGAATGTACAATAATATGATGAAATGCTATTACTGCAGTATAGCTCACATAAGTGCAACATGCTAAGTCATGTCAGCTACTCTGGCAAGACATCTCACAGGAACCTGATTTTGCCTTATTAAGTACTGATCATTGAAAAAAACACGTTAAAATGATTCATAATTTAGTGTACAGGTTACCAGAGAGACAGGTTATTCCTACAGTATTATCTGAAAGTGTTTCAAAGAAAAACAAGCAAAAACTGTTTCAGCTAACAACTAGCACATAGTACCCTTGTCACATGCTTTCTCCTACTAGCATACTTCAGTATGCTCTGAAATCATGTTTTACAAATCCTCACAGTTCCATTTCCATTCCTCCTCATCTAACTGGTATTGGTACAAATTGCACATTTCTGCACATTACAGTCCTCCACTAAATGAAATATCCCAAAAAAGAAGGAGGGAACCAAGTACCGAGTCAGGTCTCTCAGGCTAAACATTTTCAATTTTCTGAACTGAAATGTGCTACGCCCACATAAAAAAAAAAAGAAGTAAGCTCTGTCATTACATTCCTTTATATTACTTTAATGCTGGGGAAGAGTACAAAAACATAGCAATACATTTGGATAATACAATAAGACATAACATCAAGGGATTAAAGCATTTTATTTCATCCATCCATGGTGAATCAACTTTCTCCAGTAAGCATAAATAGGTTTTTTCAATCATTTCAAATGCCTGAGCAGAATAACTTACTGGTAAAATGCATAATGCTTTTAAGAATGAAATATATGTGGCTCTGGGGATATCAAAATCTCTGTAAGAGCAGATACACCTCTATAAAATATTACATGAATGCTTTTCTTGAGGGAAAACAAGAACTATGTAAAAACAGTAAACCATCTGTTGGCAGTATCCTGATATTTTGCAGCAGTTAACTAAATACAGTTTTCTTTCTGGCAAATAACAGAAGCTGAACACATTTCTGACATGTTGCATACTTCTTCTGAGAAACCCCTGAACAGCTACGAACACCCCCCCTTCAAAATGGGCAAGTTCCATAAAGCTTGCAAAACTGCAGAGAATTCTGCAAACTTAAGAAATTACACACAAAAAAAGAAAAAAAACCAAAAAATATCTGCTCCAGTGTTTTATTCAAGGGATGTTATCATCTCAGGAATTATTAAAAATGCTATCCATGTCTTCTGGCCTCTTCTATGTTTGATTGCTTAGTTCTGCTCTCCTGACAGAATCCAGGGGGAAAAAAAGTCAAACAGACCATGTATGCTTGAAGTTTTTTGGGGTTTTGCGCCTTTTTTTTTTAATGAATGACTTGTTTTTCAGTCTCTGAGAAAAATCTGAGATAACCTAGAAAGAAAACTACTAGCTTTTTCCTCTCTTTTGATACTTCCATAGTAATTTACAATCAGTAATCAGTGATCAGTGATAAAAGTATTCAATTTTAACAGCTAGAAAATTTCCATCAAACATTGAGATGGTGGGAAGAAATCTTGTCAAGTGATAGGCCTGTTGGAACAAAATAGTCTTCTTTCAAAATATAAACCAAACAACACACTTCCCCCTCTGCATTCCTTTCAGAGTGCAAGTAGGGACTTCTGGACAATGTGAAAGTTTTCATCAGGTTTATGAATCTGGACAAACCATTAAGTTTTAGATTAACATCTCCTACAGATCTGTATGGTGTTAATCAATATATGGGATACCTGTAAAAACACACAGTAACAATACGATATGGGGGCATGAGAAGGTAGACCAAGGAGTGACACCTAAGTTTGTCTAAGAAACATCCCATCCAAGGAGAGGGGACAGGATAGGACAATACAACACAAAGACCCTGTTCCATTTATTTCATACATTTAGGAGTGATTCTATGCTTCTTGCACACAGAAGTTACATTTCACATGTCAGAGTAGGAGGGCTGTTTAAACAAAAAAACAAATCATGACAAAACATACAATGTATATTTCCATCAGACAAACCCCAGATTGATACCACCTTAATCAAGATATCAGATATCCTTCTAATCTTAATTTCAATCAGAACTTTACTGTGAATAAATTTCATTGTCTCTAAACAGTGGGCACACCTACGGACCCTGAAATAACATCATCTCTCACTATATCTTCACAATCTCACACAAAGATAATTGTAGCACCAAATGCACACTGATTTCAGAAGTATACATTTTCAAGTTGAGTAATAATCTCAGTTTCCCCCTATCAAATTCATAAGTATAATAATTGACAATGTCCACAGCAACAGTTCTGCACCAAAATCAACTTAATACATCCCATATCTAGGACTGAACTGTAAACACTGATATTACAAACAAAATGACATCCCCAATCTTCAAACTGTTTATTGGCAAATGTCACCTAAAATACAAAAAGGTATTTCACATGGCCACACCCCTATATAAAATGGCATCCAACTGAAAGAACAAGCACATAACCCATACAGAATTATGATTTTTATTCAAAAAATACTTTCTGCATGAACAAAAAGAAGAAATATATTGCATCTTTAAGACATCTGAATACAAGGTAGAGGAAAACAAGTGCCAGCCACACATCCCTGGTTGTGGTGTGCAGCCTAGAAAAGGAATTAATGCAGATACAGACATATTTATCTCAAATGTAACATTCTTTTTTCAGCATCAACAGCCTCATGAAAATTCTCCACCTGTGCAAAACCAAATCACCACACTATGCAACATCAGCAACCCACACAATTGCTCAAGGACAGAAATATCCAGTTACAGGTAGGAAAACTGTTTCACAAAGAAATACATCTAGTCCTATCCTCAGCCAAAAGAAGCTTTTCAGCAGAAGCTTATGCCAGTTTAACAGTAGGATGCTACCAAATAAAGAGGTCAACATCCTTCATCTCCCAGTATTTTGCTGATTCATTAGAACATTCATCCTATACTAAAATTTGCAGCTGCACATCATTAGTATCAACACAATGAGACTGGTGGGAGGAATATGCACTACTTTTGGCAGTAATCTACAGTTCACTGTGTCAATTCTTTCTTGAAACCTTACTCTCATCTCTGCACATTCCTTTAGAAACAAGCCTGAAAATGACATTCTTAAATGTTATTATTTTTGAATCCTAAATTTATTTCTCAGAAACAATGATAGGATGTGTCCTATTACAATTAAGCTGTAAACTCTTTTGAGTTTTGATCTTCTTCTTTCTTTACTCCACAGGACCTGTAAACTCTACTAACCCTAACACCACACTGTATTCAAAACTATTAAACTACTTTGCCTTTCTAGTAGTCTAACAATGAACATAAGTAGTTAAAAGCAATTAGGTCCAGTCAGTAATTAACTGCTTACATACAGCATCCAGAAAATTTGACAAGTATATCTTACATTAAACCAAGTGATCTCTTTGCTATAGGTTTTTCCTTTCATATATTCCACAAACATAGAAGAACAACATAAAGCATAAAATTCATAAAGGTATCAGTAGCATTATCTCCAGGCTTGTAACTCCTCAAAAGCACCCACCTACAAAATCAGCTACATTAAAAGAAAAAGGTTAATTTAATAACATGAATGATACAAATCAAACTTCACTTTACCCTTTACTTTTCATTTCACACAGTCACTATGTAAATAAACATTACTTCAGAACCTGATACTTGTTCATTCATTAGACTAAACTACTATAACAATTAACTTCAAACATGTTCATTTCATAGTGGTTAATAAAATTATGAAAGAAGCTCGAGAACTTACACAGGTGGCTTAAATTCACAATACATATTTACAACTTCCACCATCAAGGGATATGCTTGCATGTTTAGGTATATAAAGACTTAGCAAGACAAAAAAAGTACTTTGAGAAAATGACTTAAGGCTTATTTCTGTGCCTGGTTGATCCACATTAAAAACAGCACTCTGCAAACATTAAGTGCATAATAAAGAAAAAGCTCACTGCATCTGCCTTAAAAGACTAGCTATCTAGATAGCAACCATAAGCACAGTTACAAGGAAGATAAAGGTGAAACCAATGTACATTTGTCAAAACAGTATGGGTACAGTCAAGAACCTTGAGAGTAATTCCAGCTTCCAGGGAAGAGAGACAGAGATCTGCTGAAAGCTGAGTACAATATCTCCAAGTGCAAGATACCAGTTAAGAAGGCTGGATCTTTAAAACTTACCCTGCAGAGATAAAAATTACTTGCTGCAGCCTTGCAGATATGGTCAAGGATATGTACAGGATAAGCATAATATGCTTTGGTCTGATGCTTCTGAATTGCACTTTAAAGTGAGAATACTTTCTACAAAACACTGAACCAACTCTACCTCTGTTACACACCGATACAATGTTGCAATTCCTGTAACTGGCACTCATTCTTAGAGTTTTTTCTGTGAACAAGAAGTGAAACAGCTAATGTTGGTAACAGTTCAGTGTCTCTGTACAGTTATTACACTATTTTGTTTCATAAATAATAATTTGCCATTTCTAGGCAAAGGGGCTGCAAAGTGGAGAACTTCACTGAGAGTTATCCTTACTCAGTGACTTCAAAGTGAAAAAGTAAACTCATTGTTTCAAGGCTATTGACTTAACATAGATTCTAGTCCAAAATGCCTCTTCTGGGTATATAAAAGAATACATGTCCTCACTTCCTTGCTTTGCATCCAGGTACAAGAATATTAAACTCATTTTTAGTTCTCCTTCAACTTGACCCCTAGGCTGAGACTATGTGAAAAGGTACATCTCACCCACCTGAGTGCAATCATAGATGCTTGGAGCCAGGAAAGAGGCTCCTCCTAAGGATGTGAGCAAAATACACCACCTGCAAAAGATTCAAACCCAGACACTTCATTCTTCTCTGGCAATGGATATGAATTGGGGTTGTAAAAGAAGGTGAAACCATCCCTGACTAGGTTTCAGATATCCAACAGAAAAGCTGTTGCCTCTCCCAACAATGGACTGAACTTAGAAAATGCCAAACCCTGATCCTCAGAGCCTAAGACTTTTTTACTTTTTTTTTTTTAAATGGGTAGTGTCTAAACAAGACAAAGCTATTCCTTCAGGAGCTGAATTGCTTATTCCTTTTACTGCAGAAACATGTGTGCCAGTGAAGGCCAAGCCTTCACTCAGAAGCACTGCTCCACAAAGGTCATACTATGGAGTGAGGTCAGGGTGTGGTGAAATCCAGGACTGGGTTGTACCAAACTGGACTACAACTATGCCAGGGGCTGGCTAGACAAGGGGATGACACAGAAAGATGTGGAAAGCAGTTCAGTGACACACTCTTGTGTCCTAATGGTGACACACTCTTGTGCCTAAGGACAAAAGCAATTTGTTCATGCTTCAAAAGTCTTAGGATGAGCCTCCTTCCTCAATTTCTGTGAAGCTGTCTCTAAGACATACTAATGTAAATAAAAGAAACTTTAAAAATAAAAAATCACATAGAAAATCACACCCCAAAGAGGAAATAAGACCACGGGAGGGCCTATGATTAATAGTCGGAGTACAGGACACCACTGCTCAATGAGATTGTCAGATAGAGAATCTCAAAGTGGGAAGAGACATGGAGACAGGGTCACTGACCAGCATGGTAACAAAGCATCTCAGGAAGCACATGGGATATGACAGCTGAGGTACAAAACAAATTAGATTCTTTTAAGGGACTGAGACTGGATCAGTTTCCATATAAATCGAATATAGAGAATTTTATAAAGTGTCAGAAAGGAAAGCTCAAGTGCAAGGTGATTATGCTAACAACTGCATATACTTCTGCCAACAAAATTAGTTATTGTTCTCACCGTCACAACTACAGTACCAAATCTAGAGAATACGAATACAATATCCTTGCTAGACAGTATTAAGAAACCTACAACACCTACAAAAGTTAGAAAGAATGAACTGAAACACTTAGTCACTCTGATTTCTTCTTGTAAATAAATCATAACTCAGCTAGATAAACGAACTAATACATCACAGATAAGACCTCAGGAAAAGCAAGTGCATAAGAGAACAGTTTCATTTTCAACAATTTTTCATCTTCTAGTGCCATAATACTGCTTTTCAAGCATATTCTTTATTCCCTCTAATCGCATTCAGACTCTCAACTTTTAGTAGTACAGAAAGTTTTGTCCAAGTCCCTACAATCTGTTTAATGGGGAATAAAAAAAATCTCCTCCCCTGGGAGAGAGTTTCTAGTATCGTAAAGGCTCAAAAGTAGGTTTCCATGTGCAAGCGTGTAGAAAGAAGGTAAGTTTTACCAGCGTCACAATATATTTTTTTCTTTTTTGTAAAGCACAGCGAAAACCCTTAAGTCTTATGGTGATCTCATTGCGCTGAGACCAGCAGAGTTCCCAAACCCATGACTCATTCCAATTCCAGCAAAAAAATTGCTTGGGAGACAGATGTTTTGTTTATGAATTAATTCCTTCAGTATGTCTCGCTCTTCAAAAAAAATATTCAGGCTTCACTTTGTATGCACAAGATAAAGCATGACAGTCATGCTCCTGCAGCACTTTTTTCTAAATACTATTTTCTTAAAACTGAAATGGCAGTGGATGTTGGTGACACTTGAATAACTTGTTTAGGAACAACTCTATCGTGCCAATGAAGATTTAATTTCCTGGTTATGAAGTGTAAAAGTGTGTAACTTCTAAATGTTCGGGTTTCTGGCTTTAAAGTTTACTTCCATAGTTCTTATGCTACAAAAACTATTATTTGTTTCTTGCGACATAAAATTAAACTGAGGCCCAGATACTGTTTATTAACAGATAAAGAAATTGAAAGAAATAACTTTAAGCATTATTCAGTTTTGACATCAAACCTTGAAACAGTAGATTGTTTTCATTTAGACAGTTTTGTTAGTCAACTAATTTTTTAAAAAAGTCTCATTACACACTCTAAATAACATCAGTGAAGTTATGCTAACTTAAGAGGAGTAACCATTACATGGTTTGGCTCTTTCCTCTGTAAATAAAAGATTTATTTTTGTCTACCCCCAAAATGACCAGAATCCCAGTATCAACCAGTTCAAAAGAGACAAATGTACTTATGATGCACACTTATGTTCTCCTCCTCCACCCTCTGTAATCACAGCATCCTCCTTTGCACTTGGCTCATTGTTTTCTAACATAATACTTCCTCCTTCCCATCCGGTTTGCTTCTGTAACACTACTCTAAGGTGTATCTAATTTGTATTCCAGTGAAGAAAACCTGGCACTTCAAACCATTAATGGAAGCTAAGTACTCACACCCTAGTGAAATCCATGGAACTGGAAACCAGTTCCAAATTCACTGTCAGAAACTCCTCACTTTGAATTATTTTATTTAAGCCTGAATATATTACATTTCACTTTCATTTAAGGGGATCTCTGGTCTTTATTCAATGACCTAGATATTGTTCAATCCTGCAGAAGAAAGACCCTTCTCACAGCTTTCACACCAAATGCAAGAAGAGACATGCAGCTGAAATGTTAATAATCTGCAAAAATCCTACAGCAACTGACCAACAAATGTATGCCTTTATTCATCTGAGCTACAGATGTAGCCCAAACTAAGGCTAATAACTCTGAGAAACAGATGTAACTTGAGCTGGTTATATAAGACTTTAGCACCACTGTATGATGCATGTAACTAATTCCTTAGTAAACTGTACGCTTATTTTTATATAAAAATAATTAAAAAGCTATAATCACTACCTCCCTGCCATCCTTGATCTTCTACTTTTGCATCAAAGTCATCAACATAGTACTGGGTAAAATTCAGGCATTGTCAGCTGACAAAAAACCCAAAAGTATAGAATGTAACAGCTAGAGATCACATCAATCCAAGTTCAATACACCAATACATCCATCAGCTGGTAACTGCTGAGTTCAGAAAAGTGATTCTGTCACATTCCCGCTGCATTCTTCCCAATAAGTTTGAGATCAATCCAGTTTCAGAGCTAGGAGAAACAATATTAGGATTACCTCACTTTCTGTCTACCTTAAATAACAAATCAGCAAGCAAATTTCTCCCAAAAGGAACAAGTGGTTGTGGTATATGAGAGAAAATATTTTCACCAAACCCTTTGTTTTACATAGCACTCATAATGAGATTAATATATAGCACTACTAACTTCCTTCCTTTATGTACAGTCAACAGCAAAAAACAGGTCTTATTATGCCACTAAATAAAATCAGTGTGGAAAATGTCTCAGACTTTCTGTTGTTGCTGTAAGCCATATGATCTTTGGCACATGAATTAGATGAATGAAGTTCTTCATATACCAATTCCTATTTAGCATAAAGGAGAAAGAAAAGACATAGATGGAGAAGGGACTGGTGGAAGTAATCTGCTTTTCTCAGACAAGTTTTAAATGTAGGCTACAATTCAGCAAGAAGACACCTGCAAACAAGCGATGACAAACTCTTATTTCCATAGCACACAATCTGACCAAAAAAAGAAAACTGTATGTTGAAAGTATCAGCAAGGGTACACAAGCAGAAATATTAAAATTGTACAGCATTTCATTCTTATATGAAGTTTACTATAAGCATGTCGAAGAAATAGCTAGTCACATTTTTTGAAAGCTACATTTTATAGTGTCAAAAAAGATTGTCAATATGTTCATGATCTTTCTGTGCTAGAAAATATCCTCAGTTCAGTCTTCTGCACAACCACCTAGCATAGGCATTTTAAACTGTTCTATTTGGTAATTTAAACTGTTTTATTAGGCATTTTAATTTTATAGCTAATATCTTGTATAGGTTTTGTCAGGACCCTGACAGGCCCTACTGGCCCTGTGTAGTTCCCCCAGGGCTCCCCCACCCAGGACCCCATGTCAGCACATGATGCCGCAGCAGGGCACATCTCCAGCTCCCCGCAGCCCTGCCTGGCCATGGGCCTCACCAAGCTGGGCCTGCCCATGGGCCCACATCCCAGCCTGGCCTCAGCCCATTCCTACACCGCTATCTGATCACAGTTCCCCTCAATGGGCCTGATCCAGTCCCCCATCTGCTGGTGGGCTGATGTCCTGGCCTGGGCTTGACCTCACCCCCAGGGAAGGGAGGTGTGCAGTGCTCCAGGCTGGGGCAACCCAACACTCAGAACCAGGGAGCCCCCACCACTCCCAGTGCCCCAACCACGTGTTCACAGGGCACCTGGCAGGTGAAACAAAAGATCAGTTCAAAACCACCAGCAGCTGTTTGCACAAGGAACACCAGCAACAGCTTGAGTAAATGCACTAAACAGCAAGCAGGATCGAAAGCCTGTGCTTACTTCAAGCCTTTTACTATCAACACAGTGTTTTGCCAATCTGTTTTGCCTTGGGAACAAGGGTGAATGTAAGGAACTGACACCCAACTTCAATGAGTGTGTAAGTTTACTATAGTGCAAAACAGTAACAAAGTGCAAAAGAAACATGGCTTATGAAAAGGATACACTTAGCAATGCATCTAATCATTACTACAAAGAAAGTCTTATAGTGATTTAGAGAGATATACATCACCAGCTACCGCATAATACCTTACCATCATCCAGATCGCACTTCAGCTGGGAAGTGATCACAGTGAAGGTCTGGAGGACCTCTTCCTGGTACCTGGGAAATCCTACCCACGTCCGCCTCACTGGGGAGGCCTCCATCTTTGCTGTGAGAGGGTCCAGCTTATACAGTGTTAAACAAACCAGCTTACATCACTCAACTGGTGTGGAAAAACAATCTGGCTTTCTTCCCTCCTTGGTTTTTCCCTGAAGCCTGGCCACGGCCCCATACTATCAAATGCCCCATGGCTTTGACTAGTCTCTAAATACAGAACTATGGCTACATTTATATCTCAAATATGAACCAGCTGCGACCATGTGAGGCCTACTGCTTTCATGGCCTTGACTGAAAAGAAAGATTTATAACACATAGAGACCTTACTAATTATTAATAATATGCTGTGCTAACAAACACAGATGTGTACTCTTAAGGCATTACTCAGGATTATATAGCATCTTGATTGATAAGCAGATATATGGCTAAATACAATATTGGGTTGGAAAGTTCAGCTATAGGTCAACTCCATCTCAGGGATACACCCAGCATTACAGTTATTCCAAGTGTCATTAGGACAGGGAAAGGGAAAAACAAAAGAATCAAGCAAAAAAACCCTGATTTTTACTTGCTTTCAGAAGGTTTTAAGTAATGGACTCCAGAGCATAAGAGACTACCGTGGAAGCTACCAGCAGAGGACCAGCAAAGCAGTGAGAGCAGAGAAGCACAAGGAAGGAAAGAGTCAGGAACACCTAATCATTGCTTGCACACAGTAATATCTCCCATTTAGCAGCAGTAGCCAGCTGGAGCTATTTTTCTTCTTCAAATAAAAGGTAATTATGCAAGAGACTGCCCAGCTCAGCAGTGGGAAAGAAGACAGCATGCATCTGAAAAGCTATACCACTGAATCAAAGTCTGTGCTTATTTGTGGTTAGCAAGGGCAGCGAGGACTTCAGAACTGCAGATCTTCAGAGGAAGGGCTGCAAAACTTCTGCAGAATGACAGCAGCAGCCTGATTTGACTTTGACCTAGAAAGGCTACACCATATCCCTTAGTCACCACACCTCCTGTAGGCAAGCCTCAATGCACAGAGACAAAGTGACTAATGACATTCTTCGAAACACTCACCAGCATTGCAAGAACATACTTAGTCCTGCTGACAAGTTCTGAGCTGAGATTTAATGGAAAAGAAAAATGATACAAGCAATTCTAGTCTAATAAGAGCACATTAAAAAATTGTTTCAGTGACACTGGCCAGAAATCCAAATTTGATTGGAACCAAGGACCTGTCAAGCCTTGCCAGTTCTTCCACTCTAAGATAACAAGACAACTACTTCATCAACAGTATGATAATTAGACAGCCCAACACATCATACCTGTGTCAATAAAAATTCCTGATTATTCAAATATAATAGGTCATGCATAATAGAAGTAACTGCTTAGACACTGCCAAAGTGCATAAATGCATTAAAAACTAGTAATGAAATTAGTAATCTGACATTCCAAAACCAGAGACTATTGTCCATGTGTTGATGTATTAGTTTGAACAGCATTAGAAGAAATATAGATCTAAATCTTCTAAATCCAAATTTAAAACAAAAAAGTAAGAGCTTTCTATTTAGCAGTTGATAATCCTGTCATCTAGTATTTGACAGATTAAACCACTAGATATCTGTCCATCCACAAGAAGACTATTTATTTGTACTGGTTTCAGAATATACAGCTCGTGTTTGACAGACGGACATGTCCTGTTTGCGCCATGCTGAATAATGTTGCTCCACCAAGCATTCCTCCCTTACTTAAGCATTCCATATTACACACCAGGTTCATGCCCGTGCTTGTGACGCAGAAGCATGAGGTAACTCCAGGGCTTACATGCAGGATAAAAGTATGCAACAGACTCATAAGTCACACGCATCCACACTAGGAGAGATTAGCACTGTAGCAGCAAACCATAGGTAGTACAATGGACAAATGATAAATGGTGATGCTGACAAGTGTTTTAAGACAGACTCCTTTGCAGCTGCTGAAGACATTGCATAGACACATAAAAACAATGCAAGGGGATTAATGCAATTTATGAGGAATTGGACAAAATTTGTGTCTATTTAAAAGTGGATTTGAAAACTGTCATTTATACTCAAGTTGTCATTTTCACTCAAGTAAAATCCACAATGAGAGCCATCAAGCATTCCCAAAGGAGAAGGAAACCAGAGACATGGTTAGAGCATATTCATAGAGAGATCAGGTGAAGCAACAAATGAAAGTAGTCAGTCTTCAGTGACAGTTGAAATCAAATGAAAAACCTAAGATTCCAACTCATACTGAATTTCTCCTTATGGTTATTAATTTTTTCAAACACAAATTACATGCCTTTAGGTACAGAGTTAGTTGCTTGTCTTGTATCGAGCAAGTTCCAGACAGAAACAACCAGTTTTCCCTCTTTTCCAAAATTAGGCTTAGACTGAATGGAATTTCTGGGATGATGAAACACGCTTGCTAAGCACTGCCAGAAGACAAACAGCTATGTAATGTTCCATGTAACTTCCTTTCAGTTTCTTGTGAATTACTGAATGTGTGAATTAGTTACCCTGAAGAACAGCAAAGGAAATTCATTAAAAGGCATCCTTAAATTGTATGAAAAAGCAAGGTGCCAGTTGCCACCTTCCAGCACAATTACATAAAACAAAGAGGCCATCTCTGAGCAGAGAACACACTTCTTCCTTTAAATCAAAGAAGCAAAAGATATGATGAATTTCACTGACTAACAGTAGCATTTTGGGCTAACAAGTGGTTTAATAACATAAAGTGCTCCAAAATACAATTAAAAACAAAAAAAATTGAATGGTCAACCTTAAAGTAATGAGTGGTAATTCTGTTCCAGGTACATAAACAGATGCAAAATGGAAGCATACTGAAATAAAACACTGGATTTGGAAGCTCACATTCATAAATAATGTCTTTCTGCTGTCCCACATAAGTTTCCCTCTTCCCATTTTTTTTCTTAGGCAGTATTTCCACATATGATGACAGAGGAGTTAACATGGTTTGTCTCCAGCTATTAAACCAACAAGAAAAAAAAAAGGGGGGGGGGGGGGAAAAAGAAAACCCATAAGCAGAGATCAGATTTCCAAGCTGTTCACACTTGGGTGTAATGACAAGTATCCATAGGGGAAGACTGCCTTCTCTTCCTGCTCTGTTTCAAAATGGCCTTTCTTTGATTGCCTTCATAAATTTGTTTTGATAAATTGGAAATAGCTAGGAACAGTGCTGCGGCCACTGGTGGAAAATGGCAGGCAAATGGCCTTTCTTCAGTCACTCAAAAAAGTAGAAAAGTAGAAAAGAGGATCCATTTCTGTTTCTAGCGAATGATGTATAGTATCTGCACTACCAGTGAAGTCTAAAATTTAGGGCTGCCCATAGAAATAGTGTGCATTAGGCAGCTATCACTGGCATTATGCAAGCTTCAGTGTGACATTAATACTCTACTTCTAAAACTCAAACCACTAAATGGGATTGATGCCTACTGACTTGTAGATTAAAAGAAACTGCTTTCAATGAAGCATTTGATTGCCTTAAGAGAACCAGTTTTAGAGAACCATTTCCTGGCACTCTCACTGTTGCACACATTAACAAAAGATCTCAGAAGTCTTCTACAAGAGGAACCACCACATCCACCTCAGAAAGGAAAAAAAACAAATCATCCAATCAACTTTAGCAATACAGTAATAATTCCTGTGTCTGCCAGGAACGGTCTGTCTCTTACTGCAATGTTTCCTTTCATTATGCAGTTCAAGAAAAAAAGTTCGCCTCCATGCTAAATCAGCACCAACATTCTTTAAAATTATTATGATAATCCAGGCACAAAATGAAAATACTTTTTTTTTTCAGCACAGTACTGCATTCTGTTCAATTCCGCTACTCCAACTCAGCTGAGCCGTAACTCCTGTCCTGTGCTTACCACTTTGATATACTTTTGAGGAATGTCTTAAACAATTCAAATTTTATTTAATTTATCAGGATAAAATCCTGTAAACAGGATTTTATTTTCAAACCTAGTCAGCATGGCCTCTGAAGCTGTCACAAGAAGGTTGCTCCTGCCTTGCGTTGCACAGACGATGCTAATTATGTTTCACACACAGAGAGAAAGAACTAGGTCCTTCAAACATCACCAGGTTTTCTCTGCCTTCTGTTAGGAGAGCTCACTCTTCTCAGGATCTTATTTCCCAGCAGTCAAGAAGCCAGCTTGTACAGTTGTATTCACACTGAGGAGATGTGTTTTCACTGTACCAGCACATTTGCTGCCCAGTAAGTTTACTCTGAGATCTATCAGCTTTCCTAAAATACGTACAAATGTAAGCTGAGTATTCAAATGTA
This sequence comes from Manacus vitellinus, assembly GCF_001715985.3. Lineage (NCBI taxonomy): Eukaryota > Metazoa > Chordata > Aves > Passeriformes > Pipridae > Manacus > Manacus vitellinus. The sequence continues at coordinate 13,544,694 of NW_021940750.1, forward strand.
TGAAGTATTCCTTCTAGCTTTTGCAAATATACATAACTGCTTTAAGGCGTTTGACACCCAGTAAGCTCGATGAACAAACACCTGAGGAAGGCATAAATAGAAACTCAAATTGCTACTCACCTTATTATCGCCTGAAGTTCCTGTTCTTCTATAACAAAAGCAGGTAGCCTTGTTAAATAAACTCTGTAAATTAAATTCAAGATTAAACTCAAATGTTTACTGTCCTTTATTTGTCTTTCCTGCTATACAGTAGAACTATTTACTGCTCTGATGCCTTTTCACAACTGCAATAAGAACAATTCAGATCTACTATTTCCTGGCACACAGCTCTAGAGCTATCTTCACCAGAAACACAATTCCCTCTTTATTCATTTCTGAAAGGAAAGAAAAATGGTTTAACTTCAGGGTGTAAGCCCTGTTACAATACAGTGGGAAGGCTAGAGAAATGTGACAATGTACACTGAAGTCAGAAGGAAAGTATTTTTAAACAAATTTGCATCAATTAGAATCTTGTTCTAAAATTGTTAAAATCTTATTCAGATCACTGTTACTAATATTATTCTGTGATCAATACTCTTAACTGCAATACACAGGGCATTCTACATCTTGTTAAGCATCAAGGTTTTACAATTTTTTGGTAGCTTCACACTTTTCTTTCTTTGAAATCATCTTTTAATATTAATCTTTCACACTAATCATGCTCTAACCTGAGTGAGCATCCTGCTGCAACTATAGTCTTTTTAACCACTCATGCCCATGTAAAATTTGGTGAAAGGAGGGAACAGGAGATAAAAGAAAGTCAATCCAAGCACATGACACCAGGACAAGGAGAAGGAAAACTGAGAAGGAGGAAAGAAGAGAAGAAAAGGAAGGGAAGTCCTACTAATTTGTATGAAAACAAGTGTGCAACAGTGAGAGGACAGACTTACAAGAAAGCAGAAATGTCCTCCACCAAGAGGAAGAAAACCCATAAGTGTCATACATTCAACAGAGACTCAGAGTTTTGTGATGCACACAAGTATCTTTAAAGTTAATGAGGTTCTGTGTTCATTATGTTCAACAACTGGAGAAATCCCTGAGAGAAATCTTCAGGACAGGTAGTTAAAGCCTCACAGACAATTACTTATATTTAACAGCTCTTCCCATAACTCTCCCATTATGTAAGGAGGATTCAGCCATGCATTTTATCATAGATATTATCACTAATAAAATACATTAAACACAGCATAAATAAAAGACAAAAGCAAAGAAATTCAATCAAACACAAAATTTCCCATACTCTGCAGAGAAAATAAGGCAGTTCATTCGATTTTGCACACGTTCACTTTTTTCTTCCCAGCTCTGGTAAGTACTAGCTATTATGTTACCCTTATAACACTAACTTTCTGACATTTGAATTCAGCAAGTTTTAGCCTTTAAACAGATAAATGGCTTACAGAATCCATCCATCTTTGTCCACACCTCGGGTAAAAGCAGGACCTGCAATTTCATAACTGATTCTCAAGCCATAGCAAAAAAAACCCCTGAAACTCAAAGGTCTGAATTCAAGCCTTGGCAGATATGAGAAACATTAAAATGTTTGGGCTTTTTCTTAATAGTAAGTTTATGTGCAATGTGTACAGTAGGTATTTGAGGAGTGACACTGAGCCAAAATATAAACTAAAAGATGATATTCAGCATGACAGATACAGTAGGCCACTGATGAAACACAACACATACAGATAGGCAGGGAAGTTTCAAAAAAGGAGAACCACTAAACAACATCCTTAATATGGTCTTACCCTAAATGGGTATCCATATATGCTTTCTTCTGGCTATTCATTGCTAAGGTAGCTGAATCTTGTCTTCCAGAAGTTCAGATATTTTTCATCAAGATTCCAATAGCACTGAATGCTTTTTAAGAAGTGGGATACTATCAGGATTGCAGTACTTAAAAATCTTTATTATTCCTGTCTATATGTTACAAAGTTTTCAAAGAAGAAAAAAAGAGGAGTCAACTACAATTTTAAAGTTAATATCCCACATGATACAAATATTGTTCTTACAACTTCTTAAAAGGCTTTCATCTAATTTTTACAAGGATACTAATTTGTCAAAAGCTACATCATTTTAAGAGCTGCTTCTAAATCCTCATGACAGAGAAGGATTCTGAGATTGAGAAAGAAAGAGTTAAGTATGTTCTGTGCTTTTAGCTACTATGCCTAGTGACATCTTATTCTTCAAAGAGGAATCTTTTGTATGGTCATCTGCACAGCAAGTAAAGAAAGCAATAGATGTTTTTCCAGATAAGGATATCTGTAAGTATAGCCCTAATAATCAGATGCATACTTTGAAATCTTTGCAGCTCATTATTTTTAGTTGCTCACTCAGTTTAACAATTCTAGCATCATTTATATACTTAAGAGAGACTATTTTATTACTGTAGAAAAGAACAATTTCATAGGAACCCCAAACATAATCTTAAGATTTCCATCTGGAATCAATCAAGGATTGTTATACAGATAATCCCACAATTGCTCCTTCCAATGAAAGATTAAAAGATAAATAATGGATGTATTTCTAGTGCCTTTGAATGTACATTGCCCAAATTTTACACTTTATTAAATACAGTATTAAAGTATATATATTAGACTTGCCAGCACTGTACTCTTGAGGCAAACAACCATCCACCACCTCAAATTTGTCTTTTTCTTATTTTTAGTGACCCTTTAGAACTGGCAGAGCATTAGCTCCTTTTGTTTCACTACAGCATAAGAAGCAACCATTTAATTCTCTGTCTAATATAATTCCAGTGTCCTTCCTTATTCTATATACACTTCTTCCAGCTTTTCATTGTAAGATTTTCTGACACAAGTTATCCAGCCCTGCTAATTTAAAAGCATTTATTCATAACAGCTATTATTTACTCAATGTGTGTTGCACAGACTGTAATAACACATCTGGAAAGATCCAGTACATATTAGTGGCATTTACAGAACACTTACCTTTATCCCTAATCATCAATAACTTCATTGTTTCATTTAAAGTATTCAACTCTCATAAGAATGATAAAGAAACATTGTGAAAGGGAAGAAAAAGGAAAGTAGAGAGAAACGGAAGCTACAAAGTAAATCATAGAATCATGGAATGGCTTGGGCTGGAAGGGACCTTAAAGATCATCCAGTTCCACCTTCTCTGCTGTGGACAGGGACACCTTTCACTAGACCAGGCTCAGATCCTCATCCAGCCCAGCCCTGAACACTTCAAAGGATGAGGCATTCACAACTTCTCTAAACGACCAGAGCCCCACCACTTAAAAGTAAAGAATTTCTTCCGAATATCTTATCTGAAACTACTCTTTCGGTTTAAAGCCATTCCCCCTTGTCCTGTCACTCTCCATTTTTCTTGTAGGCTCCCTTCAGGTACTGGAAGACTGCAATTAGGTTACCTCAAACCTTCTCTTTTCCAGGATGAACAATCCCAATTCTCTCAGCCTTTCCTCATAGGAGAGGTGCTCCATCCCTCTAATCATCTTGGCAGCCCTCATCTGGACTCACTCCAGCAGGTCAATGTCCTTCCTGTCCTGAGGACTCCAGAGCTGGATGTAGTACTCCCGGTGGGGTCTCAGCAGAGCACAGCATAGGGGCAGAATCCCCTCCTTCAACCTGCTGGACATGGTTCTCGTGATGCAGCCCAGAACACGATGGGCTTCCTGGGTTGCAAGGTCACATTGCCACTTCATGGCCAGCCTCTCATCCACCTGCATCCCCAAGTCCTTCTCGGCAGGGCTGTTCTCAATCTGCTCATGCCCCAGCCTGTATTGATACTGGGGGCTGCCCTCACCCCAGAAGAGCACCTGTCACTTGGTCTAATTAAACCTCATGAGATTCCCATGGACCTACCTCAGTCTTGTCCAGGTCCCTTTGGATGGTATCCCATCCTTCAGGTGTGTCAACCACACCACTCAGCTTGGAGGCATCTGCAAATTTGCTGAGAGTGTACTCAATCCCTCTGTCTTAAATGAAGATATGAATAACATTGGTCCAAATACAGACCCCTGAGGGACACCACTTGTCACTGATGTTCATTGTGACTCTGGGCAGTTGGCCACTGCTCTCTGAATGCGACCATCCAACCAACTCCTTATCCATCCAACAGTCCAACTCATCAAATTCATCTCTCTCCAATTTAGAGGGAAGGATGTTGTGGGGGATTGTGTCAAAGGCTTTAAAGAAGTCCATTAATGACATCTGTAACCCTTCCCTTGTCCACTGATTAAGTCACCCCATCACAGAAGGTCACTAAGTTGGTTAGGCAGGACTTGCCCTTGGTGAAGCCATGCTGGATGTTCCACATCACCTTCCTGTTTTCCATGTGCCTCAGCAGAGCTTCCAGGAGGATCTGTTCCATGACCCTCCCAGGCACAGAGGTGAGACTGACAGATCAGTAGTTCTCAGGGTTCTCCTTTCCACCCTTTTTGAAGGTGGGTGCAATGTTTCCTCTTTTCCAGTCACCTGGGTCACATCTTACTCTCCCCAAAAGTTATCTTGTTTCTAAGACAAACTAGAAAAGTATGATTATTTAGATAAGGAAATAAGAACATGAGGAAAGGTGAGAACTCACCTATCAATGAAGGAAGTCAAACTCTAGTCAAAGTTTTTTGTCCAAAGATGCCAAAGTTAACGTTTAAGGTGATGCACAACAGGGAAATACACACATATGAAGTCCCTTAAGAAGTCCAAGGGAACTGTTAAATGAGCTTTGAAAGAGAGAAGTCTCATGATTAAAGACATAAAAAGGTCAAGAAGATGAGAAATAATGAGAAATGCTGAAAAAACAGACAAAATTATAAAGGCAGAAAACAAAGAGTGATATTAGACAGAGATTAGACACAGCTGAGCCTTTGTGCAAGGAGGACAGCTGAACCAGTGCTACTGGTTCATTAATCAGATAAACACCTTTTCAGAAAAGTTTATTCAGAATAACTTACTACAATACATTATATCACAGTTTGGTTTCTGCTTTTCTGATCCCTACTACCCCCTCCTCAGGGTAGCTCACTGAATGAAAAAAAAAGGATTTTCCTCTTATTGCAAGCAAAATTATGTACTTACCCCTCTATGAGAAGAACAAAGTCCCTTCAAAGTTGTAACAGACATCAACTGTCAACCCTACCTCATACCAACCTTTTGGAGAGGGAGAAAGGGCAAATGTTTAAATGAAAATGCAAAAATAAATATGAGTACTCACGTCAAAACTGAGCACATCTTGAAGCTCAGACATGCCTATGCTGTAAGAACATGAAATAAATCCACCTAGTAGGGAGTACATATAGAAAAATAACCCAGGATTTAGTGCTTTGTCACCAGCAGGAAGTGAGTAAATGCACTCATGTAACTGGTTACCAAACCAGGTCCCCAAGAAATACCCACACAGTACACCTTCACAAGGGTAGCTTTTATTGCTCCACCTGTGAAATTTCATTTACTTCTGTGTAGAGACATGCACAGATTATGTGCAGTGCACATGCACAAACTATGTCAGACTCCAGAGGAAGACACAACAGGTGCACAATGAAAGAGATAGAAAAACAGTTTCACATATATCACTGCCTGTTTTACTTTAGAAATCTAAGTATAAGGTTTGTTTTAAACTGGAAAGGGGAAGAAGTTTGTGTTAAACACTGGGCAAGATTCTCCACGGCATAAATTCACAAATTCTAATACCACAGGTACTTCAAATGCACACTGAGTTGATTACAAGTCTTTCACCAAATTGCTTAAAAGTCTGATACACTGATAATCTATAAAAAAGGAAATAGAAATGCATTATTATCACAGTTTTACCTTAGAATATGACCTTATAAAACTAACTTTAGGTCATTTCCTTCAGCAGCAATTGAGGGTTTGCCACACCCAGCTCAGGGATGTATGGGAGAGTTCAGCATCTGCTAAGCACCTGTAGGACAACCAGGTCTGTGTTACAGAGTTGCACAACTGCATTCCTCAGCCTGATCACTGCTCAGAGAGGGCTGTAAGGAAGCCTAACATAGCACTCAAAGTGGTACCTGGGTTACTTGGCAAAGACAATCCATTCCTGCACTTTTCACTGTAACTTAAATGGAATACAAAGAACAAAAAAATGAAACTGTACAGTTAGCTTTTAAATAAGTAACAAGACTACTTTCACACAAAAAAACAGTCAGTATTTTAAAGTTATAGTTTGAAGGTATCAGCTATTACTGTTTGAAACAAGCAACTAATCACAAGCTATTTCAGCATCTTGACTATACCCTGCCTCACAAGCTTCCATAGGGGACAAATTTGAAATAAACAAATGACTGATATTACTGGAGAATTCCCAGTTTTTCTTACACAAATATCCAGAAAACCAAGTCAGTTCCCTAATAAACTAGTTGCAAGAAACAGAAAGCAGAGTTGTAAACATGTTCTTACTATCTCCCTAATAGGAGTGCGGAAGGACAACAGGAAGAAGCCTTGTCTCAGCCCAGACCTGCCCACTTTCACAAGTAAGCAGTCGTTTCTATAAGAACGAAAAGATTTATAGTAACTAGAAACAGGGTTAGACTCATAGATATCTGGAACCACCACAAGCACTTCTACTCTCACTTCAAAACATTACTGTCTCTTTCACGAGAACAATCATCCAAAAACAAAAAACCAGTTTAAGGCAGTGTTGTTGATATGATATAACTAAATCCACTGGGGGAGGGAGGGTGTATGTACACGCATTATATGTAAATTATATACACATATATGTTTTTCTTTCATGGAATAAAGTAAATAGAATCAAGACATTTCTTAGCTGGCAGATGTTATCTTTAAAGTTGTTTTTTTTTAGTAGATTAAGATGTATAATTTTTATTAAAAAAAAATAAATTAAAAGTTACCAAAGTCTAAAATATTTTAATAGCCTACTTTTTGTTCCCTAAAATGAAACATTGTCTAACAACTGAATAGAACTTTAAACTAGTTTTTTATGTAATTCTTCTGAGGATCTGAAGGTGCCCTTTACATAGCTCGCATCTACTAGATTCTTTAATCAAGGTATACACATATTGGTTTCTTAATCCTTTAGGGGCTGGTATATTATCCTTTGGTCAGATAAGTGCTCTGAGTTAAATCATTGGACACATGGGATTTATCTTTATTTTAAGATGTTAAATGTCATATTTGAGATTCTATCACACCATTAAATTAAGTTACAGGTCCTAACTTCATCCTGAGGAATTTCAGAGATAATCAATAACCTTACCTTCACAAAGCTTTCTCAAGAGACATCCTCTGGGCTGAGGACAAGAACCATCCACAACACAGTATCACCCTGATAAATTGGGGCATGCAAGGACAGTCATGTGCCATGATGAGCTGTAACCCAACAGACATAGCCTGCTTCAGCTAACACGGTACAGTCACAAAATTGTATTGCCTTACTCTCAACTCACATAAAAGCTATTTCTGTTCATGCTTTTTAATACTGCCTACTGAAGTAATGTCATTACTATTTTGTGAAACTATAATGCTGCAATTTATGCCTTCAGGGCTTCAAACTCCTTCCTCTGACTAGACAGGAAACATGGACATCTCAGGTCACGGGATAATCATGTACCTAAAGTAGATAGTGTTGACTCACAAGAGTCAATGCAAGGATTGACATAAAAGACTAGAATTTTAAACCCAGACTGAATCACAAATGCAATCTGTGTCTAAACTGCAGGTTAATTAACAATTTTGCAAGATACAACCAATCACCTAAGAAAAATCCTTAATCTTAGATTTGGGTATTTCAAGAATAGATTATGTACTGTAACTATGATCTTAGTATCTAAGAAACATGTCACTTAAGTCCCACAGTTACATATTAAATAAATGTTTGAAGCCTAACTAAATGCATAGGATATAGAAAAAGAAAGCAACGCCATGGGATAAAGCATGTCTAGTTGCTCTGTTCAAGTCTCAGTGAAGTCAACTACAGCCTTTAGTTTCCACTGGAGTTAAATAAAGTCTGAAACTTCAAAACGCACACTTAAATCACGAATTTCTGTACGTGTATTTCAGGTCCTGGTAAATTGAAAGCAATCCAAATACCCTAACTTAGAGCAACCTCATTCTGATATCATAGCCAAACTAGTTTGTCATCCAGAAAAAAATATTTAAAACATTCACTCTTGCTTACGTTTTTCAAATATAGATCATACTACATTAGCAGCGATGTAAGAAGCATCCAGCACTTCATATGCCGTTGAATCACTTTGCTTCTCTGATAGTCACTTCTGAACAGCTGCAAATGTGTACAGGCTACAGTAAAATTGATGTTTTCAAAATTTAAATGAACAACTGACACATTATTTCAATTCTCTTAAGTTGTGAGTTTTACTAAAATTAGTCAAGAATAATCGTTGCCCAAAGAACACACTGAAAGTGAACTTCCATACTGATCAAGACAGAAATAAACACCTTGGGCACAATATAAGATGGTTCTGAAAAGGTTCCTATTTATAAAGGTTCAAAAAAACATAAGTTAGGAAAACTTCAGTTCTAGTAGCAAACTCAGTTCTATTTGTTAATGCCTCTCTGACCTCACTCAGCTGTCTCCCTACAAAACAAAGTCTCCTTTCTTTGATATCCCCTCATAACTAGTGAGCCTCTATTTACAAGCAGCAATTTCCTTTCTACATCTCCCAAAACAAATTATTGAATACCCTGTGTGGGAATGGACCCTCGAGGATCAGAGTCAACCTCCTGGTCCTGCACAGACAACCCCAAGAATCACACCATGTGCCCAAGAGCACTGTCCAAAACAAGCTAATCTTAACTCAGCTTTTCTTCTAAATAAAATGATGTGATATAATTGAAAAAAAAGGCTTCCAGAGATCCCATCCAACCTCAATTGTTCTATGATTCTGTGTTCTTCTTGGTTTTTTTTGTATTTCAAAGTCAGACTGCTTTGTTCAGGCAAACACTTCAGCGTACAGATTTTAAAATTACAAAACTAATTTATGAATTTTGAGTTTCAACACCTACCTTTAAATCTGTCCTTAAGAGACTAAGGGCAGCTGAACACAAATTCTTTTGTTGGTCCTTCCCTATGGAAAAATACCAGACACTTTTTTGTCTCTTTGCATCTTGTAACTTTCATTCAATGAAAAAAAGTGTCAAAGGCCACAGGTACAGAGCCCACCTGCAGTGGATGCCTATCAGGATGGAATTGATGGCCACAAGGAAGTCAGAAAGAAGCCCCTTTGCATTGCCAGGCATGAGCAAAGCACATCTCCTCTGAGCATCCATCCCTTCTCCACTGCATGTTGCCTGAAAGACTAAGGTCCCAACATGGAATCCTACAGAATAAGTGTATGCTATTGGAGGGTAGAGTTGATTGTTAACCTATATTGAACAAATTCCCACTCCACAAAATTCTTTGCCATGTTTATATTAAAGTCATAAAGGTGCTAACAGACTAGTCACTGACCTCTGAGCATATCAGAGCATTTGAACACTTTATTACACTGTCAGAAGACTGCCATAAAAGCTCAAGAAAATAAAAGAACTAACAGGAACTCACTCTAACAGTGTAATTTTAATCTGTCAATAACTGATCATATTCTTTGTTTCTATATATGATTAACGATGTTGAACAGAGCACTGTGTCCCTTTAAGTGAATACAGAAAGCTGATATGCTGAGATAATCACCTACAAAGGCAAACAATTCAAGAGGAAGCTTGTGAACATCCCACTACTTCTATTAATTACCAAGAGGGAGTTTCCAAGTGTGGATTGCATATGGCCAATTGTTTACTCTTCCCCTCCTCTTAAATACACTAGCAAATGGAAAGGTAGAAACAAAACTGAATTACTTTTCAATTTTGCAACTGAAAAATAATGAAAAAAACCAGTATGTAAACTTAGGGAATTACTGTTTTGGTTCTGTAAGCAAGTAATTGCAAGATACAGAAGCCAAGACACAGAGGACAGAACTGCTTCTGAAAAGGAGACCCAAACCCAAAATGAACCAATAACAAACTTGTTGGCCAGCCCAATTACCAAGAAAAAACTGTAAGTATTTTTTTTTTTTGCAGATGAATTGCAGGCAAACACCAAATTTTATCAAAGTGACATTTCCAATTTTACCTTATGGTGATGCTTCAAGCAAAAGGAATTGTTTCTGCAGCAGTAGAACTTTATTAATAATTTAACCGTGTTTTTTTTGGTTCAGCTTAACTGAAGTAGTAGATGAACTTCTTATACTGAAATCTAATCCAAAACAAGTTTATTATTTATTAGTGATACAGGTTTAATTGAACTGGTTTATGCACAGACAAGAAAAACTCAACCTATCCAGAAACCTGCTTTGCAAAGTCTCTCCATTCTAAGTGTTTCATACATATATATGTAATTTTGGGGTTTCCCTATTATTAACAGATCTGGCTATAACTACATTATGTGTTTTATGCTACTTAGAAACTTCACATATATAAAAAACACACGCAAGCTCTAAGAAGAGATAATGAAGTGAAAACACCAGAAGTTTATTTAAAGGGCAAGAAAAAAGAAGTTCAGCTTTCAGTGCTGGACTTTAATTCATATCAGTTAATCACAGTAAAACTTCTAATAACTCACGTTCAGAGCCACTGGTAAGAATTCTGCATCACTGAGTAATCTTAAACACTCCCAATGCTCCTGTTTTATTAAGGAAATCAAAATGTTACAGAACAGAAATGTCTAGATTTTTTCCCCTGGGCTAGTGACATTGCATTACCACTATCTACACGTGAAAGTCTGAGGCTGACAACATTAAACACACACATATATATAAACCAAGGTCTTCCAAACAACAGAAATCCAATACAAGTGCTATCTTGTAAAGAACACAGCTCACCCTTTCAGGAACATTATGGCCCAAACTGCTCCCAGACCTTCAGCATGGCAGGAATCTTTTCCCAACACTATATGCCAAGAAAAATTATGAAAGGGAAAGTACACTATCCCATTTGCAAAGGAATTGCTATCTTTTATACTTGCAACAAAGAAGCCCCACAGCATTGTCTGTGTCAAAGACCTCAGCAGAGGACGTCTGCCTAAGCCTAAGACAGAACAAAAGGCAGCTTAACGTTCAACTATGAGCTCTAGAGCACCACAATGAACAACACATGTCAAAAGCCAACTGAGTCTCCAACGAATGTATACTGGAAAAAGAAAACAGACTACCAGAAATAGATTTTTCGGATGGAGAGAGGGTAATGGCAGTTTTGAAAGAGTTTGAATACAATTATTTTGTTAAATGGCCTGGTCTCTTTTTGGTCCTCAGTTATCCAGTGAATACATTTTATGAGTTTATTTCTGCTACATATAACCTCAAAAATCCATTTGCCTCCTGAGAAACCATCATTCATTTCGGTGCTAGCAGATTACCTAGAGGAGCTATAAAAAAGCAGTAAGAGGCAATGTCCTTCTTCCCACTCCCCTAAAACCAGCCAAAAACATCACAGCCTAAATGTTCCTTGACATTATTTGGGCAGGAAAACCAATAGTCCCTTCTCTTGTAAACATATTTTTTGGTCTGAATTATTGCTACTATTTTGCTCTCCTTTTCTCCAAGTTTAAGAAATTTGTTGGGGATTAAAAAAAAAAAAAGGTGTAGTAGTTCCATATTAAAGATCTGTATAACCAAGGAATGCTACACAAGAAGCAACCAGAAACAATCAGGTACTGTTTGTCAGTACTGATAAGATACTAGATGAACCCTAGTTTGAATGTCCTGACTCAAAACAACAAGAAGTAGACAACCCTAAAGCCTAAATTTAAACATGCTTCTATACAGTTAGCACTGCCTGCTGCAGTCATATGCAAAAGTATATTAATGAATACACTGGCATATCTGGCTACTACACAAATTAATGCCAAGGTTTTTTAGTTCATCCATTTTTCAAATCCCCAACATCGCTAGAGACCACCAATCAAAGACTAGGCAAACTGAGTGTTCTCTTGAAGGACTTGACTTGTCTCTGTACACATTTTAGCTATAACATTCCTGTCTGATTAAAAACAGAAGACATGTTTGTCTTACCATTATGTTATCCAAATACAGGCTTCCAAAACTGTGATTAAAACACTTTTTTACAACCTTGGCAACATTAGCTTACCAGCTATTCACTGGAAACAGACATTAAATTACAAAGGAACAAATGTACTATTATTTAGACAGCATGCCTCCCCCCAGAACGGACTAACTGTTACTATTTTCCAGTTGGCATTTCACAGAATTTTATTCATAATCAAATAGAAGATGTCTCATCCCATATAGTTTTCTAAGCAGCATTTTTAAAAAAAGGTATTTTTAAATTCTCTAAAACATACACTTTAATCTAGTAACAACAATACAAGCACAAGAAGTATCTATTGATGAATCTATCTTGAGAAGTGAACTTCTAGTATTAGTAGCCTGAAGCAAAGAAAAAAATATTCAACCTAAAGGTAAAAAGGAAAATCTTCATACTGAGGATTCTATAAATAGCATATGCCCCACACGCACACAAGAGTGAGATGATCTGAACATCAATACATCTGGAAGAAAAAAATATAAAATACTTCTCCCTTGGGCCTTCTATAGCACATATTACTATATTATCATCTCACTTCCCTGATTCTAGATGTTCAAATCCAGACCATGCCTAGAGACACAGTCAGAAACTTGGAGATAAATGAAATGGAGAGGAGCAATCAACATGTAGAAGTAAAGAGCAAACTCAGTCTCCACAGCAAACACTCTTACTCAGGTATAAAGCACCCCCTACTTTCCACAGTACAATTCTTCCTAGGCTATTTTCCCCCCTGAAAATTCCTTCACCTTGGGAATCTACCTCAAAATGTCACAGTAGTTTTTACTTTCATTGTTTTCCCTTAGTGTATCTTTAAAGGTGCCATCCAACTTTTAAGGTATATTCTCATAAAAAAACCAACAGTATACAGAAGGGAAATTAGTGTGGCATGACTACACCATAACTGCATTCCCCCAGGCAGAAAGATGCTAAAACCTTTCACTGAAAGCAAATTTTTCAAGAAATTTATCAAGCAGACTAGCATCAACCCCACAGGGGATCATTCTTCCTAGGGGCAAGAAGTTGTAAATTTATATTCACAGAAGGTGAGGGGAAAAAAAATCCCAGTTCACCATCATGATTACTTGCACTCAAACTACCATAAGTATCTCTTCTGTGTTTATTACTTAAAAAAAAAAAAACAAAACTACCATGTTTGGAGTTCTTAGGGCCTTATTAAAAGAACTTACTACCATTACAGAAAAAAACCAGAGTTAAAGGGTGCTTGGAAACTACAGGATTGATTAGATGTCATAATCAAAAGAGAAACAAGATACCTTATTGCCATCTTCCAGTATTTCAGGATGGAAAAAGATAAGGCCCTGTCTGCCTCAGTAACATTAGGCAGAGTTCCCAGACGATCCCCATCACATGAGCAACAATTCTTAAAACTCTTAAGAGAGGTGTCATGGTCTGTGAAGCCTGTTCAAGCAATGAAAAGCAGTAACACTAGCTCTGACTCACTAATGGAAAACACTCAAGTTGAAGATCTCCTAAAAGACAGCTTATATTTAGAAAAAGATAGAGAGGTTTGCAAACTGATGAAATTCCTAAAACTTAAGCTCCTCTGCTTGACAGGGGGCACAATATGATGAAAAAAACCCCACATTTCTCTAAATAATGGTAACTATTTCCTTGAACTTCAGACTTCAGCATCAGCACAACACAAATGGATAAAGACGACAGCTATTGTAGGTTTTACTTTTCCATTAGCAAAGCTGGTTCCAACAGAAGGCGGGGATGGTGGTAGTGGCCGTTTCACTGCACTGTCAAGGTTACTCCTGAAACATCGTGTTGGAAGGGGACCCGTAGAGCCGCTTAACGTTTGCTGGCCGGTTCTGTGCTGCTCTTCCCCACTCGCCCAGCGGCTCCCGGCAACGCGGACTGTGGGGCCGGCGTACAAGCAAATCCTGCTGCCGGGGGGGCTGCAAGGGCCGAACACCCGCCGCTCCGCTCCCACCGCTCCGACGGCGCGGGCAGGGGCCTGCGCTGCCGGACACAAGTGGTTATGTACGCCCGCCCCGGCCGAGCTCCGCAGCTCCGAGCGGCGGCGCCCGCCGCCCCGCGGCACGGGAACAGCGCCCTCGCCCCGGAGGGTGCAGAGCTGCCTCGCCCGGCACCCCTAGGGCGCCCAGGCCTGCTCCCGGCTCCGGTCGGGGCAGAGGTACGCACCTGCGGAGTTAATCGGTTAACTCGCTTGCACGCTCCTGGGAGAGCTGCCTCCCGCGGGCGCAAGCTGGCAGCCGGCAGCGCAACCGCGAGCGGGCGCGGCGCGGCTCCGAAGGAACCGGGTGGCCACGCCGCCCGCGCGCCCCCCACGGCCACCGCGACCCGCACAAGCGACTGCCCGCCTGCACAGCCCACCTTTCTGCAGCTCCGCTGGCTTCCTACATCCCTCTATCGCCGCAGTGCCGCGGGTGGTGCGCGGAGGACCCGCGCGGAGCAAAAGCCTCCGTGCGCTCCTCTGTTCTGTGCTGCCCGCCGTGGCCCAGCCCCGCCGTGCCGAAGCCGCGGCCTCGGCAGCCGCGCTGCAAGCGCCGAGGCGGGCCCCACTTGCGCCGCTGCGCCAATCGGGGCCGCCCGCGGCGCCCCCGCCCCGCCACCACCGCCCGGGTCCGCCCGCGAACTCGGCGGCGGCGGCGGGGCGGGTGGGGTAGGCGAGAGCTGCAAGCAGCGCAGCACGAAAGCGGCGGCGGCAGCGCGGGCAGGAAAGCTGTTTTGGGAGCAGGAGGAAAATAAGCGCCGTTGAGCACGGAGTTTGGGATTTGCTGAAGGGAGGGACAAGCAAAATCGGCCCAAACGCTGCCGAAATCGCGAGCTGCGCGCTGTTTCCCCCGGGCCGCCGCGGATCCGGGCTTGGCGGCGGCGGCAGCCGGGAAGCGGCCGGCGCGCGCCCTCCGCCGCCGCGGCCGAAGGGAGGCCGGCCAGAGCCCCTGGAGAGGGCGGAGGCGCCCGGAGCTTGGGTCTAGAGTTTAGACGGGCAAACCTCCAAAATTAATGCATAAAGCGTCCTTGTAGGTGTCTCACGAGTTTTGCAGCGCGAAACGTGCTGAGAACAGAAACACGTTCACACTTTGGCACAGAAAGCCCGCGGGGCGGGAGTCGGGTCTTGCTCTTCCTCGTGGCCCGCGGGTGAAGCACCACCAACGCACGGAGAGCCTGGGATCGGCCAGGTGTGGGATGCCTGCTCGATCCCCCAGTGAACTCCCTGAAAGGCATTACCTTCTGTTAAAAGCTTCAGGCTTCGAATAAATGACAGTGGGCTGTTACTCCACACCCGGAGGGTAAGACTGGAAACAAGTGCTGCTACTGTACTTTCTACATTGGGTATCAGTGAGGTGTCCAGATCCTGGGCCACATTGCTGGAATTGCTTTGTGTTCACTGTGCCAGTGCTGGGAATGTAATGCTTGGAAACAATAAGTTAGTTAGTGAGAAAATAAACATTCCTAACATAGCAAAATATGTTTGTACTTTATTTTACAATGTTTAATTTGTAACACTGAGTTTTTGTATGATTGTCAACATGAAATGTAGTTGGTACGATTTCCGTTGGTTGATGAAAACGTAAGCTGATTGTTTGCTTGGGGTGTGTGTATTTTGATTCTGTGATTTAATCTAATGTTTTTGATGTTACATAGCGGCAGTTCACTACAACCTCAGTTTTTCAAACCATTACACTCAGTTGTATTGCTGCTCCTTTAGATCTATCTTAGAAAGCTCTGAGATCCATTTAATGACTCATATTAATTTCAATAAATTTTGCATGGATATCATGGAAACAGGCCAATCTAGTTTTGTTGTAGGGCACAGCCTCCCAGAAATGCCTTCCCATCATATATATAAAGAAGTTCAACCCCCAGTGGCCCTCAGTTGTCCCTGTATATTAAAACAAATTTTTCAAATCAAAGCAACTTTTTTGTGTAAATCTAGTTGCCAATGGAGTTTGATGTCTCCAGCATCCATGGACTTCAGGCCAGATGTACAGCCATGAACACAAAACAGGGAGAACAGGCCACAGTTATGAAAGGCAAAATTGGAAAGAAGGTTACTCTTTTCTTTTTCTGATGATTCTGAGCATTGAGACCTTCAAAGAGTTCATCATGACGGTTTTTAGAAAGATAAACTATGGAACATCCAGATACGTGATCCATTTTTATCTACCTTCTAAATACCAAACCTTTTAAAATGTCATTTTCTAATTTTTCTGCAGCCATACAGACTAGTAACACTGAAGTTGCAATGGTTATTTAATTGCCTGATTCCGGAAACCAAGGAAAGAAAAGCTGGATATACATTTAGGAACACTTAATAATGACACTTTTCAGCTCTTCAGCCTCTCAACCCTTTTCCCTTCTCTTTCTCATGTGGTTTGATAGGCTTTGGGGTGGGGTTTTTTGGGGCATTCTTTCTTTTTGTTAATTTGTTTTTTCTTTTGTTTTGGTTTTTTTTGTTGTTTTTTTTTTTCTCCTTGCAGGTTCTCACAATGTATGTAATACATAGGCAGTGTGTTTTAGATAAGAGTAGAGTTTGAAGTCCAGCTTTTATTTTTGCAGATACTCAAACCTTTCAAATGTGTCTCATTTTTGCTTCCATCATCTTTTGAACTGATAGTATTTAACTTTGGTAACTGGATTGTTGCTACTAGAAATGCTAAGTTGTATTGGTGGGCTTGAGTTTGTATTTAAGCATATAGCCTGTCATTTCTAATGACATGTAGTGTTCTTGTAAAATGTCTTTTTTAATGTCCTTGGGCTTGTCAGGCTGAGTGGCATGCTTGTTCCAGGCCGCTGTTCTCCTCCTACAACTGGATAAATTTATTAGTTAGACAGACTTAGCACACCAAAACTGTCCAGCAGACTTCAGCCTTCATGCCAAATGGGTCTAGGAAAGCAAGTGGATTTACACCTGGAAGTAGCCCTAAACAACACAAAAAAGATCTGTCAGTCAGCTAAAGGGGTTCAGTTAAGGTTAATGCCCACAGCAGTATGCCAAACTTCTTCACAGAGCTTACCATCTTCATAGTAGAACAGGACATGTGTTTGTGTCTCTCCTGCCCCAATTCATAGTCTATTATCTCAATACAAACAAACCTCACCTCTAACCTACATGTTCCTTGCAGCAATCTCTGGCCAGGAGGCAGAGCTTTAACCGGTGAAGTGATATTGTCTTAAACCATTTTAAATAATTGCACCAAAGCACATCTCTGAGAACATGGTGTTTGCAGGAGTGAGACCCGAGAAACAAGCTGAGCTTGCCTGTATGTCCTGTAATGTGGGATCAGGAGGGAGGTCTGGATTCAGAGGGGTTCACTTGCCATCAATTCCACCAGAACAGGGGTAAAATAGAGATACTGCTGGTTATCTGGGTCTAAAACTGAGCATTCAAAAGCAAAACTTACTCTTTGCTCCAGGAACACATGAGGCTGTGAAAATGACTTGTGTGCAAGATACTTAAAATTACATTTAGATAATAAACTGCTCCTGAGAAATGTGACCTCAGATTTTAGGCTTAAGAAATGTCGTGCAGGCCTAGAGAGCAGGAAGTCTGACTATTATAGTTATGCAGCTGAACTGCCAGAATGTCACTGATAAACAACTTGTTAAGGGATTAATGAGCTGGATGTCTACAGTCCCTCACAGCACTAACAGTGCAGGACACCTAAAGTATTATATGGGGAATAATTTTTAAACATAATATATAAAGACATGTAGCATAAACTGAATGTGCAAGGCTAATGACAAGCCCTGGAATTCATGCTTAGTGCATATCTAAAGTCATTAAGCAATTTAAGTGCTTTACAGTTGTAAGACAGAGATAATGACTTGTAAGAAAGTGCATGATACAAAGCATAGAGAGGGGTGCTATATCCTGGACTTTTGGATTTCTCAGTCTACAGTGCTATAGGAACCAAAACTGTGTTCTGATGTCATCTGCATATGCTACTCCTCTAGGTAATTATTCTAGCCCTCAGATTATAAAACCCCTCATGGCAAATCCACCAAGTCTATGATTAAAAGTAAGGGGAGTCAGTGGACTGGGTGGGTGGCAGGGGCAGTCTCTAGAGCAGCCAGTATTCCTGTTGCCTAATGGGAAAGCAGCCAGTCTTGAAGAGTCAAAAGGTGGGCTCTGTGGAGAGCTGATGGCAGGCAGGGTAAGACCTTGTGCAACATAGGTAATAGTAGAAACTACTCATCTCTGACAAATGCATGTATACTACAGAATTACAGCATGTCCTCAGTGTGTCATCTGAAGAACCATAACTCTGATTTTTCTTTTTGTTCAGAATCAAATAAACAGTATCACTTTTTCAAATAATGAAAGAATGCATCCATAGGTACAAAGGTAAATGGACAGATTTGCATGTGTATTTTTGTAAAATGTACAAATAAATTTTTAACATAAAAGTATACTTCCCATCATCCTTGCTGAGTTCTATTTTGTTCTGGAAGTCCTCACTATTAGCAAGTGTTGCTTAACAAAAAGAAATTTGGTACAACCTGGTCCACAGAATTAGTATGATTTACTAATGTTTGCAAGAAAAGCATTATGTATCTATGCACTGCAAAATTGGTGTCTATATTTATAGATAGAGACTTTTTGGTGATAGTAAGGTCATTTAACAAATTGCTTCCACCCATTTCTTACCTATGGAGGGAGGATTCAAAAATTCTGCACTTCTTTCAGCAGCAGAAAGTATTGGCAGGTAGCAATGGAGGCATTTCTTCTCTCTTATCTTTGGGACTTTTCCTTTCCCACATAAAAAAAGACACCTCTCCCCACCTCCCCCTCCACTCCAAATACCTTCTTGAAAGTGTTCCTTCTATGCAGCTGAAAAAACAACCAAAAGGATTGAGCCTGGAAAGCAAACCAGACTGAGCAAAAAAAACCTGATAGAAAACAGCGTGGATATGGCATATTCCACAGCAGGATCTATAGGAAACGTAAAGCAAAGCAGGTATTTCATTGTGGGCCTCTCATCTTACAGCACCTTAAAACAAGAGCAGAAAGTTTCAATACTTAAAAATATCAGTAAAAGTCCAGTATGTGGAGGATGCTGTTTTACAGTCGAAAGATGGCTTTATCTTTCTTTAAGACAGACAAAATGAAGCACCACGAAAAGCTAAATAATACTTCACCATAATTTTTCTATTCACTCTGTCTCTTCACTGATATTTTCTTATTCATTTCTTGTTTACATTAAAAGCAGTGTCTCTAACTGCAAACTCAGGTCTCCTCTGAGCTTGCCAATTGAAGATTAAAATGTTTCATTATGTATGAGCACTGCCCAAAAGAAATAACCCTTAATTCAAATCTAATTACAATAATATCAAGATATGTAGAAACACAAATAGATATATGTGTGTATCTATGTGTGGAAAATCCAAATCCCTGATTACTGGGATAGATTAGAACTGTCCTACTTCCTACAGTGAAGATACTGGAGCTTGTCACAGAACATGCATGGACCAGTTTAAAAATAACTATGTTAGAAAGAGATAAAGAATGATCTTCATTGACCAGTGATATCTCAGAAAGTTTGTAGACACACAGCAAGGCTGAGGAGGGGAGGTGGGGGCACAAGTGAGCCTCAGAGATCTTGGAAATGTTTGTGATATTTTCCTAATTTTTTGGAAAAGATGCACTTTTCTGAAAAGACATACAGTGGGTCAGGTAGCAGTGGAAGCTTCAAAAGGGTTTGATTAGTGCATGCTTATAGGACTTGGAAGTCCCTATTATTTTATTAGATCTGGTTGGCCTAGTCAATAATTACATGTTTCTTTTGAACAGCAGATAAAAATCTATGCAAAATGTTTATGATTATCAGGGGAGTGACATCACATGCTGCCTTGCCTAACAAAGTATATGACCTGACCACAGAAATTCTGGCGTGATTTGTAATATGCTATGGGGAATGCAACATAAAATTATATATCATTTGCATACCTTACTGTTTATCATCACTTAATAATCATAGAAATGTGAAGACTGGTGTTGAACATCATGGGTCTGAGTATGACATCCAAGGACTTTAGAAAGGTTAGGAACATGATTACATGACAGTTAATTTAAAAATTTTTGCAACTGAGAATTATTTGCTTTATTGTGAAGAGTAATTAGAAAGTTTACAGCAATTATTTGAAAAACACCGTTCATGGTAAAGGGGAGAAAAAGCAAACAGCACTGGATAATTTACTGTGATGCCTGTACAAAGCACTTGCATTATGTTTTATTGGTTCTGTAGTATTCTTTCCTAAATCATGTCCCACACTACATAATACAAATATGTTCCTTTCTTAGAAGCAGGTTTACTTTTCTATTCAACTTGCAGCTGTGAATAAAAAAAAAAAAAGAAAAGAAAAAAGTGATTACTTTGGGAAAGTTTGTTCTTCCAGAAAACCATTCAGTTTAGTTTTTATTATTACAGTGATTATGGACCCTAATTTTGTTTAAGGTCTAAACCATTATGTGGTTTTATATTTGAAGTATAAAATGCACATTAAATATATTTTCCTTACATTAATATTATTTTTGAAACATTATGTTTGAAATAACTCGATGATAATGAGTAGTAGTTTTAAAGACCATATACAGAGATAACTGAAGAGACACTGTGTACAGGAGGAGGCATTGAAAATAGATTTTTGAAAACTACAGTCTTTTTATCAATATATGATGGTTTCCCAGTTGTTTATGAAGATGCAAATTTTTCAAAGGCTCCTCAATCTGACTTTTATTTTTTCATATGCAAATGATAAAATTAAGTTCAAATGACCTTGCTTTTCAGTTAGCTCTGAAAGCTAGCTGAATGTTTTTGCTTGTGTGTACAACTGTCTGGATTAATAGCTGATATAGACATATATACACATATACATACATAAACACACACTCTAAATTCCAATTCAAACAGAAAAAACATTAGCCAGAGTCTTACATTCAGTTTGAAGTATAATCCTATGAGAAAGTCAAGGCTGCAAACAGAAATCTTCAGAGAAAATTGGTAATACAGAAGAATCCATTTCTTAGAACCCATTGTAACTGAAAAGCGAGCATCTCATACTTCATGTCTGATTACAACTCAGAAATGCAACAGTACTCTGTACTTCCTAGTTGTGAGAATAACAGATATAAATGCTGGTATAAGAGGAGCCCTGGATGAGAGCTGTGGGTAACATATGCCCCAGGGTAATCATAGATATTTTTGAAGATGTAAAGAGTGCTTTTAGGAAAATCCACAGGTAATGACAGTTCAAATTCAACATTCTAAATCAATAAACAGTTGTTCCAACTTTTGACAAATGGCATGCATAACAGTCTATGAAGTCTACTCTAGATTTTCAAGTGAGGAAGTGAAGACCAGAGATACCAAAAACTCCATCTCAGACCTGAAGAACCATTTTAAATGCATAAAATAATATACATGAGAAAGAAATGTAAAATTAGAAGTAATTTTTAAAAGTGGGGACAAGATTGTGAAGCAACTGGTAGGTTTGAAACAGGAAAGACTTTGTTCTGTAACTTCAGTTTTTTTTAAGAGGGGCTTGTTTTCTTAACAGGATTTATGATGTAACTATAATACTTTAATTCTATAATAATGTATCTATAATAATATCATACTCAACTACAGTATTGTATGTAAATACAACTTAACTAAATTCTTGGTTATGAGAGTGATGATCCACTCTCCATGAGTGAGTTAGATTCGAGTGTCATCCTGAAGAACTAGAAGTAGGCTCTGTCTGAGGCCAGCACAGACATCCAAAACCTGCCTGAGAAGGTTTTATCCTGACACAGAACTGGGTACATGAGAAAGTGGACCCAGATTGTGGCAAATTCTGCAAAGTTATCCTCTGTCATCATGTCTGGTAAGACTGAAAGTGTTTCTTATGTTTCCTGTAACCTCCCATATAAAATTTTCCAAGGAGCTTTTCAAACTGTGTATTGCTGAATCTTCAAAGTGGGAGTAAGGAGTAAGAAAAATTGCAAAGACTCAATTAATTTTAAAAATGTGAAACCTCTGCCTATAAAAACTCATCATAAGCAGAACACAGTGATAAAGCATGCTTTTGAATTACACACTGAAATATAAAAAGTTTTCACTCACTAATATTGCTACTTTTATTTTTTTATAAGAATCATCAAATAAAACCATAAAAATCAGAAAATCCATATCTGCAGAGCAGTTGATTCAGCATCGGTCAAAAATTGAAAGAACATAAATCTTAGAGAAGCTTCAAAATCTTGCCAAGCTATACTGTCTGGAACTGAGATTTGTTGTTCTAATTATTTTGTATCTTTGTTTCTGCAACCAGTCCTGACAAAGACACAAAAAGGCAGATACAAAAACCTGTCCTGGAAATAATTGTGCACCACTGCTCCTTCAATTGTGTTGACAATTTTTTTTCTTATACAAATTTATATCATTAACATAACTTTCCTGTGGGGGTTTATCTTTGTTTTTTACAACTGACCATCTGTCTGCCTTTTGAAATTAGTTTTTTTGATTTTTTTTTTTAATTTTGAAAATAGTTTCAAAATTCTCTGGATCATAGACTTAATATGTGAAATAGTGTTAAATTCAGAGCTAGATTTGAGTCTACTTCTAGTAAAATCAGCCATAGGTTCTATTAAGGCATTTAACACTAGAAGAGATTCACTGGTTGCCAGTGCCAGAGATTGTTCTGAAATTACATTAGACATAATTTGTATGGAAAGGTTTCTTGAATAGGGCTGTATGCAACTAGGAGAATGAGGGGATTTTCTAGAATAGTAAGGATTATTATGTAGAAGTCCTCTTACAACCTGAAAGCTGTAAGATATGTTGCCCACATCAATGACAATAAATTAAATCTTGTGTTCAGAGGCAGAAAGAATCAAATCGGAGGTCTTAAGAAAGAAATTATTAAGTTATTTAATAAACATATTTTTTAATGTTTACATGTATACCTATATCTATATCCTACGTACACATATGTTTCTGTGGAGATACTGTTTAATATTATCACCTTTCTGAAATAATCACAGTCTTCAAACGTTTCATACAAGTGCCCTGAGACTTTCTGCAAAAGGTGAAAAAGCCATCTGCAGTGAGACCTAAACAGTGCAAAGCTGTGTATGTACTCAAGGCATGGACTCTCTGTTGCCCATCAAAACTGTAAGCAATAGGGCTCACAGTCCTTACTTCAGAGTGAAGAGCCTTGGAGTTCAGTCAGCTCCAGCACTGTAAACATCTCCAACTTTAACAAGATTTCACTGCATACAACAAAGGAAAGCAGCAAGCATGCATACTTAATAACTTCTGAATTCCATTTTGTATTTAAGAAAATCAGTTTTCAGCCCATACATAGCGTAGTACCCAGCCTCTTCAATAATTTAAAAATCATTTAGGTGAAATGGTTTTGCGTATTCTGACAATGAATTAAATGCCCAAAGGATAATTTTGCACTCATGATTAGCTGATTTATGTCACCATTCCCTCAGGGGACTAGTAAAACCATATCCATAAAAATAAGCAGCTACGCATGTGCGCACAGACACACACACACATATATGCACAGAAAGATAAAGCAATTGATGTTCCATGTGTTTGTTTCTTTCAAAACTGGAATCTAATCAATATTGTGGGTTTTGACCTGAAATCACTTACAAAATAATACAATTGATACCACCATCAGGTTTCTTTAAATACTGAAAATGATGATGCAATTGCTGTAGTCAATATTTAGAGACACAATCAATTTGGGGAGGGAGAAGTGAATGTATTTACAGTACTGCATTTGAAGGATTTGAGCATATGTAATGGAAAGGTACTTAAAAAATTTATAATCTTGAGGATTTAAAAAGAAAATCAGTGACTTTTCCTTAATATTAGAAAATTAATTTCACTACACACCTATATATGGCCAGTGATGTTAACTTCACAAGAAGGATTATAAATTTCCAAAGCACTTGAAGTTTGCTCTTCTGAATACTCACAGACTAATTTTGAAGTGTGGTTTATTCTGAAAAGCTTTTATTCTGTGTGTAATAGTAACAATAGTCAGACTAACTTCCTTTCATGTCATTATTAACACTCCTTATAAACATTTCTTAGCATAAATTAGGCAGAATCTCTTTGCAACTTAAGATTTGTCTTAATTAGGCTTGATGATTAACACTTCTGATAATTTTTTTTTTTAAAGTGGATTCTATATTGTTTCTTGTCCCTAACTTTTACTTTCTGCAAACTAAGGGAGGAAAAAAAATAGTAAAACATTCTCTGTCTATGATAGAAAAGAGATAATACAAAAACCAATCAATCTCTTGAATAAATTCAGTTCTCAAAGCACACTGAGTTGTGTTAGCAGAAATGTTTCCTGTGAGATATTTAAACTAATGATATACAAAATATTAGAACTGCCTTTTCTTTGGTAATTTTTTTACAAATTCGCTTGTTAATTAAAAGAAATAATGATGGATACAGTTAATGGATAAAATCTAGAATTTGTTTGAACAAAGCAATCCCTCCCACCTCCTCAAACACCAACTCCAGATTTAGTAGCCTATATCTAACTTGTGGTTAACACTGGATTCTGTTAACTATTCTACTTTTGAGTCATGCTATAGCAGACGATAACTAAGAAAAGAAAATCTGTATAGAAAATGAGAGCATCCGAGAAAAAATGACTGTACATAGAATTCATTTCTATTCAATTTCTAGGCCATTTAGTTGTCATCTGGCACATTGTCATCATGTGTTTTGTTTCACTACTATGCTATTTTTAACCTGCATATCACTGTAAACAGGATAAATTCTCTCCTTTATGGGCACTTTAGTGTCTAAATAAACAGCACTAAGATCAGCTTTCATTGACACCATCTTGTCTAAGTAAAAAAAGTGTTGGATATTTGTTGTATTTGTTTGCTTTTTTTTAAGATAGAAAATAAAAGCAAGAAAATATTCATGTTATGCAACTACTGTCTCTTAAGACTTGATCCCCTAAATGGGGAAGTAGAAGAAAGTAGTCAGGTCAAAAATGCCTAAAATGAAAAGGACTTTTAAGGAAAACCATTAAATAATACACTCTTGTTAATATCCAAACAGCAGTTTTTGAAGTTACTGTTCTGTGAATGAGAATATTACTGCAGCTAACTTGTGTTTTTCCGTTGCACGATCCATGTTAATGATAAATATTCTGCAGGGTGTGCTGGCTCTACTCTGAAATGTGCACTTTGACTTTGTTCTGTTCTTGTAGCTGCCTAACTTCAATGAAGTTACTTCTTGTTTCATCTTGTATTCTTCTCAAATTTATTTTTATCCATTTTACTTTCATTATAGTGAATACTTTGCTTGTGTACTGGTAAAAAACTTTTCTACGACCAGAAAAAATATTTTTTTCAGCTTCTTTTTTCATATATATATACAGGATTTAAAAAACCAACACTCTCCTACTGCTTACAGTCTGTAAACTAAATCCAAAAGACATTTTTGCTTTTCAACTGCTGTCTTTTATCTGGATGTGTTTAATATTCTTCTGTGCAACAGTGCAGATGCAAGTACTTATAATGGTAAAACCTTGCCCCCAAGAAACACATTACAGTGCAGTAATACATAGAATGACATACAGATGACTACACTGTGTCCTTTAAGAGGTTAAGGCAGCTTAAATTAAGTCAATTGAAAACTTCACAGATTTCTCTATAGTTTTAAGAACACATTTGATTTCAAAATACTGATTTGTGATTTTGTTCTCAGGTGTTAATACTGAGAACTCTGAGTCAACAAACTGTAGCTAGAACGACTGCTTAACGTAACAGAAAGCTAAATTAAACTAGGGAAAAGCGTTTAGGAGCAAAAGGATTCTGTTCATACCTAGGGCCATACATCCATGTTCATTTAAAAGGGATCCCTGTGCCCTCAGATCACCAAGTAGCACAGATTTGAAGAGGATCACGTATGAATGCAGAAAGCACATACTATAGCATTTATATCTGCATACTCCGTGGGCATGCAGGAGCTATTCCAGATTGCCTGGTGTTTTTCCTCTGCTTATCTGCATGGCACATTGAGGAGGCTTTTGGCAGTTGCTTCCTAGGCTCTCCTGTTTCTTAGCTCAGCTCTGCAAAAATAGCCCCTGATAAAGGACCACATCGATATCAGGACACCATTACATTTCAACCCAGTTATTTCAGTGTGCTCTTTAGAAGCCTTTCTGGTCTGCAACCTGAGAGCAGCTGGACTTTGGGAATGTAGCTGTGCAACCACTGAACACCTTCTATCTCTCCAAAAACTGCAGAGTTGTAGGCAGGGAGCAGAGCTGGCAGTGCAGCTGGTGCATCTGGTTGCCAAATGTCTCTTTCATAAACATTCAGTTTATCTTGTCAACAAGGAATGTCTGGACCCTGAGGACGATACTGACTGAGCAGTGTTGTTTGGCCATCAGTGAAGGGACAGCTTCTAGAGGAGAGAGTCGATGCCCATGCATATAAATCTGTGCTGAGTTCACCTGTTAACTGATAAGGTAGACAGATGACATTTCTGGAATCTGCCCACTGTTGCTTATCATCTGACAAAATAATCCAGGAGATGCCATTCACTGGTTCAAAAGCTCTTGCCCATCATGTCTGTGAGTGACGGATATAGAAGGATCCTCTCTTTTTTTTTCTTACCCCAGTAGTATCTGATGCTGCCTGTAGTGTCTGTTCTTTTTAATTCTCAGTTCTTCACCAGTCAGCACCGAGAAGAGAGGTATCACTTAGTCAAAAATTAAAAATTTACTCAGTGACTGGTCTAACCCAAATGTTCTGGTGGTTTTTATATGCTCCCAAACTCTCTTCAAGGAACTGTCTTGTAGAACTACTCATCCTGACAGTCCAAAGCAAAGAAACATTAAAATCACTCAATATTTATTGGACTTTCTATGTTCAAGATATTAGTTAAGTCAGTAAATTTTCCTATGACTCTATAATAAAAAAGAAGTTTTTATTTCATATTTATTCAGATTGTGGTGATGAGTAAGAAGATTTTCAATACATAAGGATTGATTAAAAACCCCCAAGATGTCCCTACTGATCTGAGACTGTAATTAGATTTTGCAAAAACCACAACTCATCAACTAATTGTTGAAAATTGAAAGCAAGCTGAACAAAGAGTCTGTACTGAATTGATTTATTAAATACTAGAACCAGCATGCTCTCTTAAGTTAAAATTATGGAAGTTCTTTACATAAGTGGTGCAGATATTGATGTTAGTGCTTTTGGACAATCAATAGAAAAAATAAGAAAAAAATCCCAACCTATTGATTTTTATATCATTTTTCTTTACAGAACTTTGCAGACAGGATATACCAAAAAAGGACAATAGGTGTCTTTCCTTAAAAATATAGTGTCACTTCACAGTGTGCACAAAATATTAAAAAAAAAAAAAAAACCAGAGTGAAGAGTGTGAAGATTTCAAGGTTGGTAATTATTTTTAGGTAAAAACCCCACAGAAGAAACATATAACATTGAAAAGAACTGAAAATTACTCCCAAAAATATATTTTTAGCAATGTCATTTCAAGGAGAAACAACTTAAAATAGGAACAAAGAAGTCATGTTTTTAACAGTTGGGGATTGACATTTTGTTTTTTGACAATTGATCTAAGAATAAAAATTGTACATAGGTAACAAATATTATTATATATTGTGATTTTTATTTTAAAAAACATGTAAAAATCATGATTAAAATTATGCTTCTGCTTCCTTAGATGCTACATTGCCAGCATTTGATTCTCATGTGAAGAATAATTCCATTGGAAATCAATTTTGCTGACTGGTGTGAAAAAATACTTCTTGACATTACATCATATATGAAATATTCTCCAATATTAAAAATATGGTTTGTTTAATGTGCATACAAGAGTACTAAGCCTGTGTACTAAGCCTGTGTTTTGCTTTTTTTTTTTCAGAAATATAGAAACATGCAAATGAAATGCAATTGCCTTAAAAACACACTGTGTTTATCTGATCAAATGAAGGATGATACAGGAACTTAGACTCACAGTTTTCATTGGTAGACAACTCTAACAATAGATTATTTTACATTATACTAAGATCACAAAACAATAAGCTAAAATTCCATACTCAGATAATGAAGAACATTTTGAATCAGAACTGTATTTTTAAAACATCTTCATAGGTTATTGCATCTGACACAAAAGTAATTTCAGTATGTGGTCATACTTTGAAAATATTTCTTGTGTGGTTTTAGATGATAATAGAGAGCAATAGGGTTGTATTTTTATTTACAGTGAGGAAGCTTAGATACTGGTCTTTTAGGTAGCTGAACTTCACACTGAAGATTCAGGTTTCTGAAGGAGAGAGGATGGTTATGCTAGATATTCCATTAGAGAAGTAGGAAAGACTGAGAAATGTAAGTATATGGAATGAGGAAAGGCCTGCTTTTTTTTTATTCTTGGTCTAAGAAAATCTGCTAATTTGTTGTCTCTCTCCTAGTGAGAATGAACAGTAAGCTCTGCACATGTTCCTTGCTGACTCTCTTGCCATCTTGGAAACTAGTATGAACATCTGAAATTGGTGTCCATACCTGAAACAGAAATGCTTTGCATGCTTCCCTTCCTTAGGCCAGCTGTCTCATCGCATATATGGCTTACTACTTGGGAATTTTTCAATTGTTATGCATTTTTTCCATACTTCCATACTACCCAGATTTTCTTCTGCGTGTGACATCCCTCTCCTTATGGCAGGAGTCCCACTGCAGGCCAAGAGGGTGGAGAAGCCATGAGAGACATTGCTGAGATGGTTCTTTCAATACGTCCCCAACACACTGTGCTGCTTTTGGAAAAAAAAAAAATGGGTGAATTCTTCCTTGGGAATTTGCTGCCAAATTTGGAGATGTGTCTTAGCCATTCTAGAAGTGAGAAAGAGAGAAGAGAGATTTTGAGAAAAACATGAAAAGGCTTGTGGGATTGACAAGGGGACAGAGAAACAATAGCAAGTTGTCTAGAACATATTCTAACACCAGCCTATGCAACATCTTCATCAAACATTATGGTCCTTGGATGTATTTTTCATCTGCAGTCTCTGCATAGAGCAGATTGCTACTGTGTACAGTTCAGGTTTTGGTGAAAGTTGGAGAGAAAGTATGGTGGTTGATCAAGGCATCTGTGGGAATAATAGGCATGTGATGGAGGCATTCATAGCTTGAGGGAACAAAGAAAGCCTGTGCGCATCAGTCAGTTGCTAGATACCAGAAACATGGGGTTTGCCTCAGAAAGGAGTGGACTGTTTTACATTCAGCTCTTGTGTGGCTTTTTTGATGCATGTAAGGACATCTGGGACTGACATGGAAAGAGAGGGGAGGGTCACGAGTAAGTTTGGAGCCTTTGGGGATACTTCTGCAGAAAGCAGGTATTGTCAGATGGATACTACTAACGCTAAGGAGATAGACTAATAACCGTATTTAGGCCTCAGATACTTTGGTAGAGTAAGACATAGCTATTGAAGAAGACAGCAAAATTACCACTGATTTCACTAAAACAGATTTCCTTTTAATGCTCCAGACTATTTGCAGAAATAAGCTAAGCAATCTCTTCGCCACTTTTCCAAACTGAGTGTTTATAGAATGGCATGGGTGGAGAGTCTGTTCACAGCAATTATCTCTGCTTCAGGAACAAGAACCACAATTCCTCACTCTCACTCCGCTAACTGCTATAATTATCCCTACGTACGTGGTGACTAATTCAAAGCCAAGCACTCCTAGATGCTGCCCAAGTAATATTTTAAGTATATTTTTAGACTGCATGTTTTTTTCATTGGAAACAAAATTAATGAATTTCTGGTAGTTCTTACTACCTAACTTTAACACACACTCTGGATATAAATGCAGCAGCATTTGATTCTAGCTTGTCTATGAAAAATGCTTTATCCTGGCTATATAAGCTGCAATTTCTATAATCAGTAAGGGCACTTTGCGTTTCAGTCATATATTAATCTGAAGAATTCAGAAGCATGTTGCTAATAAATCTCTGCTTAGAGCCTCTGTGAGAATAGATAGTATGGCTGTTTCCTAAGGAGCTTAGATGAAGGCATAAAGATAGAAAATGGGAAGAGAAATTAGAATTCCTTGAGTCAACCAGTAAACAATCCTTTTCCTTTGCAGACAGTATACTTTGCAGACAGTAGAGGTGTGAAATACTAGCCTAAAAGGTAGTTTTTCTTTGTAAATCCAACTAAAGCAAAAATAACATTTTGTAACAGAAATCTGAAGAGTTTATGGTGTACAACACAGCATAGCAGGTCACAAATATCTTTCCACAGTTTCTAAAAGCATTAGTGTAGTACTTTCCTGTGACAGAGACAGAACCTTTTTTTTTCCCAGCATATATATATATATTCTCAAATCTTCGCTCGCGAAGCCTAGCCATGATGATATTTTTTTTTCCCCAGCGTATATGTAGGAGTTTGATATCCCTCTGTGAATACAAAGGAGCCAGAGTTTTTTATGAATGCGAGTTGCAGGCATGCAGCCTTTTACCAGTTTACACTTCACTGAGAGCAAAATCACGAATCTCGTACTTCTTGAGAGCACTTGCTCTCCCTTGACCCAGAAGCAGGCCTTCCATGGTCAGAAGAAATTTATATCCAGATTTTGAAGCCCTGACAAGAACCCATTTCAGACTATAGAAATAGCTTTTTATATATCAGGTTTTTTCTAGGTACTTTGGTATCATCTGCTGGATTCACAGCTTCTGGGGTTGTTCTTTTAAGCAAAAGTACAGTCATCTTGAGATTCGGTCTCTAATATAAAGGCTTAAGGGTAAAGCATTATAAGTAAAAAATAAACACAAATCTTTTTCATATACTAAAAGACAATAGGAGAAGATCACTTTTGGAAGATGGTTCCACTTATAGCTGTTAAACATAAATTATACTTTTAAACTTGTAGCTTCACTGAACTTCTAGAATCCAAAAGAGAAGGGGTCATATAAAAGCCCTGGTTTTCATACTCTTCTTCATGTGCTCTTAGCCACTGCAAGGATTAGACAGACATTTGCACTGACCCTATGGAACATTCCTTATATTTCAATTTTCAGTTTTTGCATGGAAAGCCGAGTGAAACACGTAATAAAAAACCTCACAATAAGAAAATGCAAAACTGATAAATTACTTCAAGGCTAATGGTATACAAAACTGGAAAAATCACAAACAATTTGAAAAGGAAATTAGATTTACTTTTTAAATTTATTTTTAATTTTGTAATAAAAACTTGTGAGGCTAACAGAAACTAAGTTTTCTTTCTTAATATCTTTAAGTAATTCTGTAAAGGCATATGTTATTGTGCAGGTTTAAATTACTTACTTTTGAGAAAATCATATTTCCTTTCCTTTTCATGAAATTAAAATATTTTTTGTATGCCAATTCTTATGAAGCCCAGGGTCTGAATCATAAGTGATAGGAAAGATTTTCTGTGAGTTACTTGTAGTGTGAATCTTCAAACACTCTAAAGTACTGGAGAGCTCAACATGGTGACATACAGCTACTTATTTTACCTAGCATTTATTTTACCTAATAAATAATCTATTTTACCTAAGCTCCTCCTCTGGAGGAGCTTACAAGCCAGCTAAAAGGCTCTATCATGACACACTATCCTCTGGAAGTATATATATTTGTGAACATAATCTATAGATGTTTTATATTATATTTATAGATACAGTGTATATATGTCTATAGAAATACAAAGGGAAATTCAGAGACAGGAACACAACAGACTGCCTAGTAAATAATTTAATTAAATTAAAGTAAATTAAAATTCAATCCAGACATGATTAAATCATCATGGTCAGGGATTTCTCTTCCATGGTTCCCAAATAGGACTGGAGGGAACCATGTATGTAATATAGTTTGTTTTCCAGTAGTAGCCTATCAGGCAGCAAAATTTTATTTCAGAGTTCTGCAAATGCTCCACAAACCTGCTCCACACAGCCCCAAATGCTTCCATGTATCTCATCTGTACCTGCTGCTGCCAGCAGTTTTGCATAGCAGCTTAGTTGGGATTTGCAGAGAACAATCCACATACTTTTTCACAAACTGATAAAGGAAATTTGGCTCTCAGTCTTAGATATTCCATAATGACATGCTAATTGTTTTTTCCATGCTCTTTCCATACCTTTTGCTTTTCAAATACATTGGGGAAATATAAAAATTGAGTGGCTTGTAGTATAAACCTTGGCTTTTAAGCTTTCAAACTGATTTCTTTTTCATTGCTTCCAGTATCTGCAAATGTGCAAAATGGAAAGCATGATTCCATATAAACTAACTGCTGTATTTATTTAAGTCTGGTTCATTTCAAGTAAACAGCATAGTCAGATATAAAGCAAGCAAGCAGATAAGTATTGACCTGAAGCTACATAGCTACCTACTTGGACACCTGCGCAGTGTAGTTTAATATCCATATCTGGAAAATTGCAGGCTCATGCTTGCAAGCACACAAAGGAACCCAGCATATTAAGTTGTGTAAAATCTTAAAAATTTATGTGAAGCAAACCAAAAAGTGCATTCTGTATGGCCCTTATAAAGTTATTTGATGCCTGAAAACACATTAGATAATTGAATTTTAAAAACAAGCAAGTAGGCTGTATCTGTAAGATTCATATTTCTGTAGCAGAAAAATATTTCATACATGGAGGAGACAGGAAAATTAAGTGCAGATGAAATACCTAATAGCACAAGTCTTTATGCAAAGTAATCTCTTCATGGACAAGGATCTCAGCTGGTATTCATCTGATCTTTTCCAATTGCAGATTGGGTGTCAGTCACAAGCATTTTTGAATGATTAACCCCTCAAAGCCTGTTATATTCAGAAAAGGTGTAATATACAACCTTTTTGTCCAATATTAATTTTCTCAAGACTTTCTAAACAGATTTTTGTAATTTCAATAGTATGAAAATTTTTCTTACCCACTCATTTCTTTTCTTTTCTTTACCTGTCAGATTTACAAACCCCATCTACAATCTGAAAAAAGCAAGCTGTTCATTCCCTCCACTCCCCTTTTTAATGAGGACTCTGCAGAGAGACTTAAGCTGACAACGTGGATGATGCAGAAGAAAAGCTACAGACCAGGTCAGCTCATTCTCCCATAACTATATTGATGTTATAACACAGAAGCGAAAAGAAAAAAGTCTTTGTCACTAATGTAAGTATACCTGACTCCACAGCATCAAAGGATGTAGATTCAGAGTAATAGGACGTTACTCTTTACAATGTTATTTTTCCTGACCATAACCTCTGCAGATTGGTTTGTTAGTGGATCTCATTTTATCACATTCTCAAGATGCCTACAAGTAATGAACCATGAATGAATATATTTCTTATGTATTTCTTCTGCATCAAGAAGAAAATGTCTCTGTACAGCTTCAACAACAATGTAAGAAAGAGTGCTTTAGGACACTAAAAGGTCTTTCTTTCCGGAAAAGGATACCCTTTTTCATTTGCCTATATAGCATTGTTAGAACATTTATCGGAGTATTGAGCTCTACTGTGAGTAGGAATACTGCATTCAGTATTTAACTGCGAAAAAAATTATCTCATTTATGAAATCTCAAAATAAATAGGAAAGAAAAGATGGCTGTCATCCTAAATGACAAGCTTATAGCAGCTAGGCTCTTTTGAGAAACTGCCAAACAGCAGTTACCTCCCACATATGCGACTGCAGTTCTAACATTAAAAAAAACAGACATTAAAATCATGTAAATATAACCAACTTTCTGAGATACAACAAGTATTAACAGTTTCACATTCATTCATTTGAAAGCATATTGGAAAAATAAATCCAATCTGCACTGACATCTGTTATTTTGCAGTTTTTCAGTTAATGCATTACAGCTAGAAAGTGGATTAGTTTTCCTTTCTGAAAATTGTAAATATTCTTTTAGTTATTAGAGAAAGCAATAGCAGAATAGTTTACATGGGTGAGTTAAGAGGTAATGAGGGGCTATTCTCTTTACTGTGTTTAGTGTATATTTGTGGGCAGAATGAACATAATGGATCATTTTTAAGATGAGATTGGATGTGGCACGTAGTGCCATGGTCTAGTAACCATGGCGGTGTTGGATCAAGGGTTTGGACTTGATGATTTTGGAGGTCTTTTCCAACCCAGTTGATTCTGTGATACGACAAATATCTGACAATGACAAAACCAATTAAAAATAGATATTCATAATGAAATTCTATAGTCTGGAATTCCATAATGTGAACAGAGCTGATTTATATCCTATAAGCACAGAGAGGCAGGTAAGAGGTGTAGTTGGAGTTGTAATAGGGTATTGCTTAATAGGGTATTTATATCAGTAAGTAATAAGCAAATCATTAACATGCATTTTATTTTCCCGTTTTCTTGACATATGTACTAATGGATGGGGGAGGAATTCATATAACTTCATTAAATGACAGCTATTCCCTGTCCCTGTACACAACACAAGCATTTAAACTCAACAGAGGGAAGAGTGCCACCTTTTGAACCACCATGTGGTGAACCACACATGTTGGGTGGTTTTGTTAAAAAAAAAAAAGAAAAAGGAATGTCATTGTTTTTCATGATCTGCCAAGACTAGATTGTAAAATGGAAACTTTTGCACTTCAAACTGAGAAAGACAAATATTCCTATTAAAATTACTTCATGTAGTAAACAATTTTTTTCCTTAGGAAAATGGGCCAAAAAATCCCCCAAAAACCTAATAAAAACTCCAAGTATAACAGAAAAAAAAATATTTTTCAACATTTTTTTTCCAGCAGTGGATGATCTTTTCATTATGTACTTTCATTTATTTTCCTGTCTTTTCTGGGGAAAATGTACATATGTGTATGTAGCTACTTATATTTTTTAGCTTAATAACCCCAAGCCCTGGAAGTGTTGTCTGTAGAGTTTCATTTTTAAGCCCATTTTCTCAGTCTGTTTGGTATACAGAAGAGAAAGGGGCCTAAAACAGAAATTTTGAAAAATTTGGCTACTGTCTAAAACTGCTGCTTTGTATTTTTAAATTTGGCAATAATATATAATGTATGCATCACATGTATGTGAACTAGAAAGATGTTGAAACCAATTGTTTTTTATCCTTTAGTATCATATCAACTCCTGTATCAGTGGATATAAACAGCTTTCAGTTATATATACTTCCATATCATCTTCCATGAACAAGGATTAATATATTATTAGCTAGTTTCTAATAGCAATTAAACAATAATTTAGTAATTAATAAGTTGTAAATTGCTAATTTTGCTAATAGTTCTCTGTAGATTTCTTCCATAGCATATTACACAGACAAATACAGTTCATAAAAAGGACATTTTAGTTTCAGTGTAAGTGCCATTCCATTCTTAGGTCTCTTGGTAATTAACATTTGTGGAAGGCAACAATAGACTAATAGATTAAATCAAATTCTAAAGACATTTCCTTTGGTTATATTTTATGTCTAAGGAGTCAGCCCCCTTGGAGGGATTAAACTTGATTTGTTCAGACAAAAAATTATTCTAATATTCCATATAATTTAAGGGTTTAGTTCACCCTAAAATGAACAGTTGAACAGCTTTGTCATACTACAAATTATTTTTTTCAGCTTACATCTTATTATGATAGGTATTAGTAAAGCATAAAAACCAAAGGAAACAACTATTTGCAAGCTCTTGTGTTAGATATTTATTATAAATGAACATTTTTAATTAATCATTTGGATTCCATTATCCAAGGAAATAGTTTTACTTCAGAAATATTTAAATAAAACCTGATTTGCTACAGAAATTAATAACATGAATTCATAAATATTTATACTTTCATTTCAAGAGACATTATAAATTTAAATGTAGTTGGCACAATTTTAAAAATAGTTTTATAACTAATCTTCCTTCCTTGTAAACACAGAAATGCCATTCTTTAAGTGTAATATCAACCTCATTCAAAAATCTTTATTTCGAAATCTTTTTCTTATACGCTCATATTTTTACTGATTAAAAAAGGTCAAACCTTGTTTTCTCTAGTTGCAGCTCATCTAGCAAGGTAAGATCAACCCAAAGTTATCTGTATTTAGAAAAATCCTTTGTCAAATGGTTAGAATTCAGCAAAGCTTAAAAAATATGCACAATTTTTTCTTACCGATCCCATCTTTATTTTAAAAAAATGGAAAAAATCTAGTTAGTTCAAGAAATACTGTAATTTCACTTACTTTTGTCTAACTGCCAGGGGAACAAGTTTTCATTATTCTCATCAAAAAATAAATGCAAGATTTGATACAAAATTTCAAAACCATTAGCTTTTCCATGAGAGAAGGCTGAATTAGCAAAGGGCCATACATCTAATTTACTCTCCTCCCTATGCATTCAGCTACCTTTTCATCTGTCAAGGCATAGGCAGCATGGGCACAGCTGTCAAGATGTGACATGAAGGCTGTCTCTCACAGGGCTGGCTCCTGCTGAGTGACTGTGTGGCTGAAGGATGAGTTCTACTGGGAGGAACAGAAAGAACTGGGTTTGTTCAGCCTGGAGAAGAGAAAGCCTCTGGGGAGACCCTACAGCTGCCTACAAATCCCTGATGGGATGATGGAGAGAAGTAATCAGACACTTCTTGGAGGTGTGCAGCAATGGGATGAGAGGCAACAGGCACAGACTTGAACATGAAAAACTCCATTTAGATATAAAGAAACCTTTTTACCAAGAGGATCAGGTTGGCCCCAGAGGTTGTAGACTCCCCAGCCTTCAAGGTGTTCAGGACCTTATTGCACATACCCTAAAGAAACCTGGTGAAATTAGACCTACTCTGAGGAGGGTGTTGAGACAGATGCTAATGGAAGTGCCTTTCAAACAAAATTATTCTGTGATTTGGTGTGAGAAATGGACAAATGACAGCACTCAGGAGGATGGGGTGGAAGGTTGCTTCCCTGGCTGGCAAGGAAACATCTGGATGAACAGGTTAGTTGTTCTGGTATCAGAGTGTCAGTGCTCATTCCAGCAGATACCCATAGAAATATGAAATGGCTCATAAAAATTATAAGCATTTAAAACCTAGAAGAACTAAAATATGCATGGACCAGACAGTTTCATAAAGTTATCATTATTTCATTCTTTTAAAAAAGCTATAAAATTATGATTAATGAGAAATTATTAGGGCTTTAATTTTACACAATATAAAATGCAGTTCCTGTGATAGATTGGGAATTTTGTTTGCAAGCCCTATATACTGTTTCTGTTGGTTGCCATTTTTTTTAATTGCAAGCACTAAATTTTCTGTTTAGTACCTTGAAAATTATTCCTACTCTGCTTTAGCATACCTATGTCCCAGTACTTTTATTCTCTATCTATTTAAGCTTCCAAACAGTAAAGTCTGTGTTGCAGCTGATGTAACTGTCTCTAAGACCAGCAGGTAGTTAATCTCCAGGACTCCTGGGGGGTCGAGCTGCAGGTGTTCTGGTGTAGATTTTAATAGAGAACAGCAAAGGACACAAAACCACTCCTCACCTCCTCACTTGCAGACCTAGATACTATGCAGACTCAGGCATTATAGACTTGAAATATAAGAGTGGTAAAACATGGTGCTCTACTGCCAGAAGGAGCAGATGCCATTTTCTCTCCCAACTTCATACATTATCAGAGAACAAGCTGTACGGGGAGGAGCTTTTCCTCTTAATATATGCATGATCATTGTTTTATATGAGGAGAACTTGCACTTCAGTTAGAAGATATTTTTACTTTTAGCCTTAGCCTGAAAGATAGTGAAAGGAGGCTCCAAGAGCATGGAAGCAATTTTGTATACTTTGAAGTATTTTAAAAATGGCTTTATTTATTAAAACACAGTCTTAAAACAGAGCCTGTATAAAAAGTAGAATAGAGTGTCCCATGTGACTTCTTAAAAACGGGAAACTGAAACCAAGTTTGTATTTGAAATTCTTTTTTAAAACCTCCAAAAAAGTATCAGTCATTCTACCAGTAGTAAAAAATATTCTTAAAGAAGTACTTCAGTTCCAGAAAACTCCACAGCAAATAGCATTCCTTATACAGCAGAATGAGCTATTATTCACCTAGCCTAGACTGTCCCACATCTCAGTACGGAAGGCCTAAGATAACACCTTTCTCTGTATGACCAGGTACAGATCCTAATCTGGGAGTAGAGACATCCCACAAAATCAGATGGTGCTATAATTATGTGTGGCAGAGGGAAGAAGACTACAGAGGAGACTTGACATACTCCTTTGCATATTTTGTCCACTTTTGGAGAACTCTGATGTGTCCTGGCTGTTCAAACGATGTTTTCTGGGCTGTGGTGTTCCACATTGTACCTCATTTTTCAGAGCACACAGCAGCAAGGATCCTAAATCAGTTTTACTGTGGAACTAGGTACCTAGTCACTAGTTCTGTTCTTATGTACAAAAGACAACATCCAGCTATGCTGAAGTTCAACAACATCTTTCTGTGTCTTCAATGCCACTGAAAATCTCAGTAGGTATGTGTAATATGTTATATTTTATTGTAATCTCTTTTGGGCACAGAATCAAAATATACTTGGTTTCATTTCTTCACACAGTTTTACTCAATAAAGGAGATGATAAGACAGTATGAAATTGCTGTCTGAAGAGAAAATATTTCCCTTCTTAAAGGAAGCTTTATGCCAGATTAAAGTAGCAGAAGAAAAAAAATTAATGTTTCAGTTAAATAATTTTGTAGACTGTGCACTGGGCTGTAGGAATTGTATTTTGCTGTTGGAGCTGGCAGTGCTCTGTTATCACAAAAGAAGAAAGGAAAAGGAAAAGGCAAGTTATTTCTCCCTAGGTAGAAACAGTGACCTCTGTTTGGCAGCTACACAGAGTGCAAATTAGCCTCAGGATACATTCTAACTTCTGCAGCTGCCAGAAATAAGCAAAGTCAAATAATTAACATAATACTGTTACCTTCTCAATAATCCATTAGGAGCTACTAGAAAGCAAACATTAGTTTTCATTCGATACATATCTGTTGAAGAAATCTCACTGTATTTCATTAGTCACAACATTGGATTGTGAACTGATATGTATTTCCCTCTTGTATCATGACCAAGCAGATGCCGAGGTTCATTAGCTGGTCAGGCTAAGTAACCTGCATATTGCTGAGAAGGTTAAAAAAAGATCTTAAATCCCACAGTATCACTGAATAGATGAGAATCATGGAATCCAGGCTAAAGTACAAGAAAGAAACCTGCAGCATAACAGAAATCTAACTATAAGAGAGAATAAGATTATTGTAGCTTACCTATTCTGATCTTTACAGCATTTAACTTTCCCATTTAACTTGCTAAGATAATCCCACAACAAATAAATGCTGCTAATAAAAACTTGATCTGTCATTTACTTTAGAAAATATTTGAACCGGAAGAGTAAGCTTATACTGCAATTTGATTCTGGCATTTTTCAGGTGGGAATTTCTCAGCAGCCATTTCAGTAGTTACAGGTCACCACTTCCACCTAAAGAAGTCCCTCTCACTCCATACCCTGCTCTCAAGGCTCAGTTGTGTCCAAAAATTGTTCATGTGTTAAAGTAGTGAATAAGATGCAGGATCTGATCCGACAGAAAATGATTCCTTCCACTCTTCTTCTTTCCATTTTTATCTGTGCAGATTTCTCACCCAGTCCACTGGATAAGCACACCCAGTCATTTGTGCTGCTATAAGGGGTGGGATGAATGAGAATAGGAATGTGTTTTAAGTGGTGGTCAGGAATACTTTTTTTAATATCTGTGCCAGTTTATATTTGCTGAAAGTGCTTATTGAACTACATAGCTGACTCTTTAATAAATTTGATCTAAAATTTAACTAGTGCTTTGGCTCTACGTTTATATATATTTTCAGGGATATTTTGGTAAAAAGACTTATAAATTATAAAAGTAACCAAAAGTGATTAAACATTATTAACATATTGCAACTACATATTTACCATATGTTTTAATATACAATAAAACTGAGAGAAAATATATGACCCATAATTTGCCCTATTTTGAAATAGCAACCAATTTGTTCCTAATTCTAGGAAAAAAACCTCAACTTTTGTTTCTGTCTGACATTACTTGCTGAACATTCTCAAAGAATAACTGTTCCAGAGATAAATCTCTTACTTCTCTTATCAAGCATTCACCCTTCTCAATTTCTCTTCTGTCAGCATCATTTTTTCACTTACAGTCTTGAATGGCTATTCAAGTTTCAGAAGTGCTCTTTTCTATGTAATATCTTAATTCGGATGAAATCTTAACTTCTCACTGAAACAAACAAGAAAAAAAAAAGACAAAGCAACTGTACTGTGGAAGCTTGCATCTAGCATTGCCAGTTCCTAAAACTTTCTAAAGCTGATAAATTGGCTTACAAATCAGTTTGGGTTCCAGATGAGTTTCTCTCTTTGGTTGGTTTTTTTTTCTTTCCTTTTTAATTACCTTTTGTGGGGTTGTACTCTGATGGTTTTCACCAAATTAAGGAGAATAAGATCCCTACTTTTTACACCATAAAACCTGAAGTTCCAAGGTAACACAGATGCTTAATGCTAGAGAGTTAAAAAAACCCAAAACCCACTAGGTACGCAGATGTCAGGGCAAATCACATAATTGCGATTTTGCTTACCTATTGCCTTTATTATATCTGAGAAAAAACCTTTAAAATTGCTGGTAACCAGCACAATGAATACAGAATTTCAGATACCATCTGTAGATTGATAGTTCTGCTGTCTTGGTTGCTCTAGTTACAGTGCTGTAAATGGTGTCCATCTACTGTAGTTACAGTTATGCACTTCAATTCCAAAGTTCAGTTTAATTTAAAAATGTTTCATCAGGTCTGGAATATGGAAAAAATATCACCCTGGAATGGGGGAAAAAATAAAATTATTCCTTAGGTGAGAGTATTGAGTATCTTACAGAATATCTCCAAGAGAAATGAGGTTCAAGAAGCATTTGAACAATGCTCTCAGGCACATGGTGTGACTCTTGGAGCTCTCCTGTGCAGAGCCAGGAGTTGTACTACCTGTGAGCCCCTCCAACTCAGGATATTCTATGAATCTATGATTCTATCATGGTCATGCGATAGACAGCAAATTGCCAGAAGACATACAATAAACACAAGATGAGTTATTAGCATTACAGAAGGATTCTTTCTTTGAACTGAGTTGCTTTAAATTTTCCAGAGCTCATATGCAGAGTGAAAGTGTAAAGTTGAGCAAGGACAGGAACATTGGCATTTTAATATTTGTCTTTATTTCTTACTATCTGAATCTATTTTAATGGGTAACAAATTAAATTAATTTTCCCCAGGTCGGTCATTTGTAAGTGATGTCCCTGTCTTTATCTCAAGTCGCAATCTTTCTTATCCTATTTTCTCCTCATCCTGCTGAGTAGGGGGAGGAAGCGAGCAGCCAAGAGGGAGTTTGGCCTTTAGCCAAAATTAACTCACCATGTTAAAACCAGTTGAGCATAGTTTTCAACTTTTCTAAGAATTCTGCTTGTGGAGACCATCTGACTCATCACCAGTTCTTACAAAACCTTTGAACAAATGTATCAGAGTATTAGAAAAAAATCTCCAGGTTGTTGCAGAGCTATATAATTTTTTCCCTAGAGTATTTCTTGACATACTAAATAAGTTGATTAATAAACTCTAATGAGAACTAAAAATAAAGATTCAAAGATTGATATTGTGCAATTTACCCTTCCATACAGAATTTCATTTTTAAAGACAATGGAAAGCTGCTTTTATGCATATGTATATAATGGTGAGAATTCACTCATGGTGTTATTGCACATACTTTTGATGTATTTCTCCTCCATGAATAAATGAATGTTTTAGTTTAGAGAACTATGTTCAGTGCTGTGCAGAAACTACTCGAAGAGGAAGTGAAGTCAAAGAAAATTTTTGTTCTGCTTTAGTTTCTGAGCATATGGACAACTCTTGAGAAAGAATTTTTCTGTTGGCATGGAATATTGAAGCTGATCTGAGATACCAGAGGAAAATGATTGTTTATTTGCTGCTTGATCACGTAATTTGGAACTGTGGTTGGTGCATGCAAACAAAATGAGATTATATTTGGAACAAATTATTAAAATCTGGATACTGCCTTTTTAGAAAATGGTTTATTTGCTGCAGATATCTTTGACCAATAAGGGAAGAACTGCCTTTCTTTTCAGAATAAGAAGTGAAGAGAAACAGTATTTACATACAAATTAATTTGTCTAGAAATTAAAGTGGTTGGATTTCTCTTTCTTTTGGACTTGGCATAGGAAAATATGTTGCAAAAAATAGCACTGGACATATCTATTGTGTGATAGTGATCAAGTCACCTCACCTATCTGTGCTTCTCTAGACAGTGTGATAAAAATTGTTTTGACATGTATTTCTATAAACACATTCATTAATTAATTGCTGTTACTAAAAACTTCTTTTGTGTGAAAATTGAACTAATGAAGGACTACAAATCTGCAAATAGGTGATAATGAAATTAAAAATCTATCTTGTTCATTAGCAGAATCCCTGTTTATTAGCATAATTTAAACAAGGCAAGGAACATACCTACAAAAAGCAATCAAGGAAACCTTTTCTTCAGCATATTGGAAGTATACTGCATTACCAATTCTCCTCCAAGCCTCCTAGTTAGGGATGAGTTACGTGAATATTGAATTGTCCAGAGTAATTGTCTAGCGGTGAACTAAAAAACACTGGGTGAGTAGAAGATCAAAGGAAAACCATACATAGTACTTAGAAATTTACAACAGTTACTAAATTTGTTACAATGAGCTTCTCCAGCGATGGATTATGGACTCTGGGGACAGTTACATTCTGCCCATCACCTTTACAGCTACTGCTTCACACTGAAAAAGGATATGGAGAGAATTAAGAGATACTGACAGGACATGAGGCCTAGAAGTTGTTGATCACATTTTACACACATAACTACACCTGAAGTCTAATCACAAGCTATCACACATGTGAAGAAATTAGTGCATGAGAATCTGGTGTCATAGCTGGCCAGTAGCAGCTTCAAGTAATAGAACATGTTAGGATGATAAAGGTTTCATCAAAGTTTGAAAGACTTCTTTGAGTTCTCTTAAAACATTTATCCTTCTGCTTATATCATCCTGGTTTGGCTAATACACTTGGTTCATAGACCTTATGAAAATGAGAGACTGAATACAGAATTCTATAGGAACTGTCTAAGTATACAAGCATCCTTCTTTGAGGCCCAACTGCAGCACTTTAATTTCTAAAATATTGCTGCATTCTTGTCTGTTAAAAGCAAATGTAGAAGGTGATGTCAAATTGAGTGGGTGGCTTCCTGATGTGAGTTGTAACCGTAGTTTTGGTAACTCATTAGGAAACAGCTTGAGGAAGC
The DNA here is from genome assembly GCF_001715985.3 of Manacus vitellinus. Lineage (NCBI taxonomy): Eukaryota > Metazoa > Chordata > Aves > Passeriformes > Pipridae > Manacus > Manacus vitellinus. The sequence continues at coordinate 13,588,142 of NW_021940750.1, forward strand.
TAGAGTAATTTAAAATGTAATTTCAATTATTTTTTTCCCATAAGGTAGGTCTCTAAAAGAAACAATTAATCTGCACCAGTCAGTCCTGTTTATTGGCTCAGAAGAGATTTATGCTTTATTTCTGGCAGATTTGGTTTGGTTATGTACTGGAAGTAGGCTAGTGTGAGAAACACCACCCTTTTGGTGATGACTTTTGAAGAAAGTCTTATTGTGGAAAATCTATTATGTTAAATAGAAACATTTCCACTCTGCGTCACCTTTTTTGATAGCAGAGACATGTTATTAGCCAATAAAAATATTTTTAATATTTAGGAATGTACTGAAAGCACTGCACAAAAAAGTCACCATGTTCCATGCTTTTAAATGCTCATTGAAATAAGAGATTAATGTTCTCAACCTCTAATATTAGCAACTTTTGCAATCAAGTCAAGCAAATCCATTTGTGGTCATTAGTTTCACTTATCACCATTGAAATTTGGGGAAGCTGAATGTGACTTAAATATGAAATGTGTAGTGAAGTTATTGGTACTATTTTTCAGAGAGAAATTAGGAAGCCTGTCTAACTGGGCTCTGGGACAATGACCAGAAGTGGCTCTTAGACAGATCTCTACTCAAAGAAATTTCCAAGGGATGGAAAGAAAATCTATTGTCTAAATTGCTACTTACAGCTGCTGCTGCTGAGCATGGAACTTTTGCTAACAGCGCAGCTTCCCAATGCAGGATCCTCAGAAAAAGATCAAGTCTATATTTTTCTGACAAAGAAAAGTGAAAAGTTACATTTTGTGCCTCCAACTGATTGTCTCTTTCAATTTTTCCAAAATGTAGTATTCAAAGATGCCTTGCAAATCCCTGAGAAACTCTATTGCAAAGAAATCTGCATCTGTAACCATATTTGCAATTCCTTGACTTAGGTTCTTTTCTGACATTCTTCTTTAGTTTTCCTTACCCACAGAAGTCCTTCCTTTTGATATAAATAAAAATAATATATTTATTACAGAAGCATTAGGTTGATTTGACCAGATAAGGATCTGGTCCTTGAATGTGTTCGACTGTAGACTTGACAAGCACAGGTCACATTGAGGACAGTTGTGGGGCCTGTCATTGTGATAGGTTTGCATGCACTGCCAGCAAAATAGGACTGCGACTTCTCTCTGGTGTTTCTAGGGAATAATAATAAAAAGCCAGTGAGCAGAAGGTGTCTAAACTGACATCGAAAGGTTTAGTTATTTACATACTCAGGCTCCCATCACGCTTGTTCTTGTCTGTAGGTGGTGAGGGTAAGTTTTTCAGTGTTTCGGTACCAAACACTTCAGAGTCAAAGAGAATATTCCTTTTATTTGCCTCAGAGTAGAGAAAGACTCACAGAAAAGTAAAAACTTTATACCTATTATATCCAGCTGTCTTCCAGAACATCTCCACTTATACCAAAATATTAATCCAGACACCTTAAAAATCACCAGTCCCTCATGTTTTCCTCACTGTCCCTCCCATCCACTGGGTTTATTTTGCCCTTGCTTTTTACTTGACAGCATGTTTGGGGTGGGTTGGTGGTTTAGTTTTTGTGTAAAACTTAAACTAACATCTAGCAATTATCAAGTAGTCTGAGGAGGTCAAAGCTTTAATTATGGAATTTTACTGGGGAATAATGGCACATCTAGGAAACTAAATTTCATATTTAAGCACTTGCAGTATGCAAGGTTGATTTCAAGGAGAAATGTTTCACAGATCTTTTAAATAACAATATGTGAAGTTACAGGTCCTTCTACTGCAAATTTATTTGAAACGCAAATTGTTCTCTTAGCCTTAGAACTGATAATAATTTGCAGAATATACTTTCCAAACTAAAGGGATACAGAATATAGAATTTGCACCATACAGATGTTCTGGAAGCAAAGATTCACCAGATTTTGAGGCAACCTTGGCTCGTATTTCAGTGACTGAGACTTTTGAAAATGGTAAATGACAAGTTTTGTCTTGAAGCATGTTCAAGTTAATATAGTACAGATACTGCATGAGTGTTCAAACAAGCATGATATGTCTCCTAACTTGAAAAAAACATATTCTTCTTCCTGTATAGTTCTGATAATTTTCTTACTTAAAAATTAGGTGACTTATATCACTTGGACTCTGTCAAGAAAAGAATGCTCTTTAAAAAACCCAATGGGTTAGTCCAGTCTAATAGAAATGAACCACAAGAAATAGGCTGAAAAAACATTTATGCTGTAAATGCCTTTTTAACATTGTACTTGTTAACTAGTTAGGATTGAAGATCTTTTTGAGTATCATAGGTTGTTTATTTCTGTGCTTCTTTTTTCCATGAGATTTCAATCACCCTTTTGATAAATCAAATAAATGAATATAATTTACCTTAAAAGGTACAATATTATGATAACTTTTAAGATTATATTTTTGAAAAATTCATCTTTCTTAGCCTGAACTTTGCTCCTTTCAAGTAGGTTGAAGAACATATTCTTTCACTTCAGTGTAATTGCAATTACTATTTAATATTTAGATAGCAGTTTGTATCCATTAGTCCTTAATAGCTGGACTTAATCACTCTCCTGATTCACATTCTTCCTGATAAACAGACAATTTGGCAAGCAAATTGCCTACCATTCTGAAGTGGAAAAGTCTTATTAATGGTACAGAACAGTAGACTGAACACTGGTTTATAGTTTGCAAATAAAAAGATAAGTTAGATATGGGATAAAGATCTTACCCAAGACTGTTTCTCCTTCATTATTAGAATCGAAGTTAAGAAACTACTTTATTGTGTTTTACTTGATGTTCAGTTAGAGGAACTAATTCTTTCAGAAGCAATTAAATACTTTCAAATATAGGAAGACAGTATCAGTACAGAGTCATTAGTGATTAAGTCTCAACATTATGTGAAAGCCCAGCATTACTTTCCCAGCAAGTACCTAGTTAAGATACATCTTGATGTTGAAGGAAGTCTCCCAAAGCATAAGGAAACAAAGTAGTAGAAAATACTAAAAGCATTAGAGGTTGCATACTTTTTTGGTAGTTCACAGCACAGATTACAATTAGTTTTCACTGAACTGCTTCACAGAATTAATTATTAGCACATCAGCAGCAAAATAATTACTTAGTCTGAGAATACTTTCTTAATGCCAATGATTATTTTGTGCTGCTGAAAAAAATTAGACAGTGTAAGAGGAAAATGTGCAGATGTAGAGAAATAAAAGTGTATGTAAAAAGGCTTACCCAAATGTTCTTCCCTTGACCCTGGCTTTTTCTTGATGCACCCTTTTGTCAACACATTAATTTTCAGTCCAAACACTGTCATCTGTTTCATGGGATTTTTCATACAGGATTGAGGAAATACAGTTATTTAAAACTCCTTACTACAATACCATTTTACCTAGGAGAATGATTAGTCCATTTGGGATTCTGTTTTTTGTTCTGGCTGTTTCTCATGCTGTTAGTTCCAATGTTGCTTCACTCCTCACAGATTCACACAGAGGTCTTTCTGTGCCTGGCTGCACATTTAGCCCAGATGAGCTGTCAAACCTCGAAGTGTATGCTTTGGACTTCAGTGTTTCTGTTCGCTCACATTAACAGATCCTCCTTGCATTAAACACACAACTTAATCATTCATAATCATCCTGTGTCCTCCTACAGTCTCCTCCCACACTCTGACTAGATCAGGAGATCCCTCTTACCCATCTTACCTTAATGCATTGGGAATTCACATCAAAGTTTCCAAAGACAACTTTCTGATCACATTTACAGAGAGGCAAGTAAGATGGCTGAGTAAGCTATCAGCTGATATGAATAGACAGATTCCAGCATCTTCAGACCAATTTGAAGGGATTCTTTTAATCACAATGGCTGAATTCTGAACAGCACAGCAGTATACTTACTTCAAAGTCCTTAAAGTGAGGCAAACTCAAGAAGGTTGTTATTACTTGAGGTTCAGGCAAGCCTAAGGCTCAGGAGGAAAGTTCATAGCAGGCAACAACAGTTTTCCTTGTTCTCTTGTTCTGTGTTTTGTTTTGTTTTAGTAAGAGCATCTGATATGAATCTATGAGAATTTAAAGATGGGTGTGGCTGTGAACTCTTTTTCCCATTTTGATGCTACAACTTTTACTATAGATGTTCTAAAAGCCTTACATAGGTCAACATCGCATCTCACATAGAGACAAACGTATGAAAAATTAAAAGTTAAAAAGCTTTAAAAAGAGAAGTGTAAGGTAAAAATACACAGGTATTCTTCCCAAGAATGCCAAGTCAGTGGAAGGACTAAAAAAGGATTTATTTTAGATGCAAAGACCACTTTTTTATGATGCAGCATCAGGCCTCCAGGGAAAAAAAGGTGAGTTCCAGCGCCCTCAGGGCCCCTTTTATCATCTCTGTTTCTCCCCTGCCTTCCCAAGACCTCTGTGCGTGTCTCTTAGGGCTATCTCTCTTCTCTCACATATTAGAGAGAGAGGCTGAGAACTTCTCTTGCTGTGAGGGGGGAAAGCATTGAAATTGCCTTTGAGAAAGAGCTACCATTTAGGCAGAAAACCTTCCTAGCAAAAACCAGGTTCCTAACTTTCTGTTACAAATTCTTCCGAAATTATATCTGTCCCTGCAGAAGTATATTCAATACTCTGTGGAGAGAACATACACACTTTTTGTTTCCTCCATAAACTTAAGCTAAAACAGGAAATTAAACAGTCAGTATGTCCCATTAGTTATTGGTTTGTGAAGACTTAATTATACAGTTGGGATAGACTGTTATTTTGAATTCCTTCTTCTATCCTGTTGTACACTAAAAAATAAATTATAGGAATCTTTTGAAACTTGATACTACACAAGTTACAACCTTAAAATAGGTTCTTCACAGTTCTAGGAGTCACTCTTTCAAACTTTTAACCAAGGTTCGTGATGTTCTCTGAACATATACATTTAATACTTTAAATGCATGAACTTTCATTTCTTCCTATTGGACAAGAGTAATTACTGAAAAATGCTGAGAAAAAAAGTTTTATAAATACTCCAGTCTGCTCACAGAATGAGTGACATATGCTTCTAAAAGAAAGTTTTTGGCTACATTTGCATTTTTTTCTACTCAAATATCTGCAATTAAGTTTAAAAGCATCTGTAAGCTTTTGCTTTGATAATTACTATTGCTTTGATAATTCAGAAGATTAAAATGTGGAGTATCAGAACAGATATCGATATTATCAGCTGGTAAAAGAACAGAGTGTGAAACTGATTAAACAAGACAGCTAAATTAATAAAACCAGAATTACTGTCAATACTTTTTCTCCTGATAAACTAGCAGCACAGGCCATTAGAGCAGAACATAGCCTTACATTACGGAGTTTAATTATGTGGACTGTACCTCTGCTGGGATATTATATAGGACACAGAAGCATATGGAAAATTGACATTTTTGCCCTTCAAGACAAAAGGCATTTTTTTCCTTTAAAAACCCCAGCTGCTTAGCATCAGAGAGGTCAAGCTGGCTACAGAACAGGAGATTTGAGCATGTGGGACAAAGACTTCTTTGGGGGATCAACAAAAAACCCCAACTTTGCTGCAAAACATCCTCATCTAGAGAATGCATCAATATTCTCTAAAGGAGAGAAAAGACTATATGAAAAATGTTAGCTCTGCTGTAAAGACCAGAATATTATTTGCTGCTGGTTCTGGAGTGGGAATTCAGACTGGAATGTCAATAATTATGTACACCTCAAGAAAGCTTACAATTTTACTGAAATTGCTAGCCCTGCATAAATGCTTGCCACAGTGTGGTCAACTGGGAAAATATATTTTGTCTCTCTTGAATCAATATGAACTGCTTATTTTAGATTCATAAAGGAAAGAGATGAATGTGTTTTGATTAAAAAAATGTAAAAGACTAAAACCAAACCTGATTTTCAAATACAGGTTTGCAAGTTCCAGAGGATAAGGGGCCAAACTAAAAGTCAGAGTCTTGTAGAGTCATTTCTGTAGCTGTGAGGTTAGTCTGAACTCATACTTCCCTGTTGCTGAGGCACAGGCCTGGTAGGCTCTCTGGCCAGCTTGCTTGGTGTGTATGGGGCTAACTACATTTCCTGGACCATAAACATAGGCCTGATACATATGTTTCTTCTCTGATCATCATAACATTCACATTTATGTTTGCAAATTTTTTGCAGATTACTGTGTGAGAACCATTCCTGAGTGAGGTAAAGCTGCCTATCTCAATACATGACATTTTGCTGCTAAAGGATGAATGTACTAGAATTTAACCTTTTCATAAGGATGGAAATATTTTTGTAACTTATATCATTAATGACAAGACTGTAAGACAGGTTAGAGAGGGGGAAAAAGAAATATTTTGTTAGGCTGGGGGTATCAAGGCTGAGATATTAGGCTGAAAGAAAGAGGATATTCCTGAGAAAGGAGGTACAGGCCAGTAAACTGATCTAGCTAGCATATTGTCCCAAAATAAAATACACCATGAGTGGAAATATTTTGTTAGGGTGGAGGATATAATTTTGGAAAATAGGCATACTTGGAGGAAGAGAAGCTTTCTTTAGGGCGAAGTTTTATACGGACCTGTAGTAGGTTTATGCATCCAGAAGTGCCTGTTGTTTCCCATTTTTGTTAGTTGATTTAATAATATATTCTTCTCTTTATAAATTCAATCTCTTTAAAGGATACAAACTGCTGTACTCCTTGTGACAGCAGTAATATTACTAGAGCTCATTATTGGTGGCTCTGGCTTTTTTTGCTGGTGGGCAGCTCAAGAGAAAATTTTGTAGTGGATGCATGTATTCATATTTGTGTGTATTATGCAAGAGGTTTAAGAGAAGACTATACAAAACAAAACCAGTATGGGTTATTCATCATCAAGGTAACAGTAAAAGATAAGAATATTTAGTTGCTATCAGAGAACAAAAAAAATGCAGCTATTTTTTTGTAAAGGACATTGTAAAAGGTCTCCTGCAGACCTTGTTTCATGCTCAGTCTGAGCATGAAAACACCACATGTCCTTTTCTACAACATTAAGAAGATCCAGAAAATCCTCCTCTGAGGGCTACTGCACAAGTGCATGGATGCTTTGAGCAACCCCATGGCGGTGGGGTTGGAACTTAATGATCTTCAATGTTCCTTCCAACCCAATCCAGTCTATGATTCTATGATGTGCTGTGACAGATGAACTGGGCCACTCCTGGCCTCCTGTCTACCTGATTCCCTTGAGATAAGATTGTTGGGAATCTCTCACACCTCTTGTCCAAAAGATTTAAGAATATTGAGATATCATGATGATTTTTTGGGACTTCTTGGAAAAAGAATTCTGTAGTGCTGTAGAAAGTGTAAATAGAGGTATGGGGGGGAAAAAGCAGATTTTTCATTGGTAATAGCAAGAACTGTACTCCTATCATGCTTTTTTTTTTTTAAATTGGGAAGATCCATTTGTCCTCATATGAAATGTTACTGTTAGACTGCTGTCCCTTTCAAAGATGTAAACTGAAGACCCTATAAAGGACCTCAAAGAAATTTCTGGATTTCAACAGATATGACCCAATTAACCTTTATTTCAGCTCAAATGGTTTCTGCTTCAAAGGCTTATGAGTGGATGCATATATAACCATTATAAATATTAGCAGCATACAAGGAATAGTAAACAAGGTATTGATTTGATTCAGTATCACATAAATTCCCGGTGAGTGATAGAAACAAGCAGTATTTTTCACTCCATGGTCAGGAATGGGAGATTGATTGATCAGAGTAATCACAGGACAGTGAAACTTAATATTCCTTTCCTTGCTTTTGTACTGGCAGTGGCACTTCATGAGGACTGATTGTGATCCAAAAATCAGAAGGGTAATTTCAAAAGAAGTGGGAAGAAACTCAAGGCAGAAATCCCCAAACCTGCACATTAAATTAAAAATCGGTGTGGGTATGGAGAAGTGACTAAATAAGAATTTTTAAGAAGGGAACCTAGTGATATATTTTTAGACTTCTGATTCAGTTCTATTGACTTTATTTTCTTTGTAAATCAAATAGGAATAACACCACTGTATGATAAATCAGATTCAGGAAAGAAGGTCAAAAAAATAATACACAAGAAATCTTCTCTCACAGCAGGGACTACGTTTGCTGCTGCTGGAGTTTCACTCCTTTGACTAAAGCGTTAGCTAGGTCCTGTTATTTTTCTGCTGCTGTTGCTGTTTCTCAAATTAGGCTGACAGCTCAGTTCCCACATCTTTTCATGCTGAGAAGCTCAGTGAAATGGTCCAAAAAGTGCATTGCCCATGCAATGGGTCAAAAATGATCTATAACTATTTGATCTTAAAACCATGAATGAAATGGAATGTCAACTGTTTTTCCACATCCCAGAAAAGTCACTGAAGGCAATTAAATAGAAAAACAATTACTGTGTCTAAAAATATCTGTGAAAAATAATTTCCGCAATTTAATGGGCATGAATAAAAAGGCTGTCAAGAACCCAAAAAAATTACCTTAAAACACTTTGGCAAACTCTGATTTCCCCTTTGATAACCTATTCTGTGACTTGGACATCTCTAATGGAGGCAAAAGTACATTTTTCTGTGCAGTTTCTACAATCCACTGTCTGAAAGAATCAACCTCTGAACTGTGTTACTGTTAGCTTTCATCTACCACTCTCATTTTCAAAGAGGAACTCTCTTTTGTTGCTGTTTCCATAGTAAGTGTACAGTACTCAGAATACCACATGAGTTGGTAATCTGTAAATAGCTCACAGACACTTTTCAAAACTAGACAACTATTAGGCAACTTAATGTAATGCCCATCATGCTGATGTGGTGATTGTCATTCTTGCCTTTGCTGCTCGCATTTTCCTCTTATACTCAAGACTGAAAACATGATCAGGAAGGAACCAGCACTGATTATATATATAGTTATGCAGTGTCTGGCACACTCTGTATTGTATGATTGTGACAGATTATGGCACCTAACGATTTCTCCTCCACATTGATTATGAGGTGATGAATTCTCAAATGTTGGTCTTTCATAAAACCCCTAGAGGTGCTGTCTCAAGATCTTCGTCATATTCTAGATAGTATCTATCCTAGGTGCTACATTAACACTTGCTGAATGCCTTACAGATGCTTGATGGCGACCACAAAACTGCTTTAAACAGGCAATCATTCTTAATCAACTGTTCTCTCGGATATCTGATGGATAAGGAGGGGAAAATGCTGTGGTCCTTTAAAACGTTTGTTCTATTCTCTCCTGTTGCCTAACTAACTCAAATTCAGTTCAATCTTGCTTGGGCAACCTTTGCTGCACAGAAACTGGCATTAATTTCCAGATTCTTTTAATCATTAGTGTAATCTGAAAATAGCCCTGATGAACCCCAATGGCTGGAACTGTACTGACCTTGGCCCTCTACTTCCCTCTTCTGTTTAAATATGAGAATCTCAGTGGATTTGTTTTTCCATTTTCTCAATGAGTTTGCTCTTCCAATGAACAACTCATTTGCAGAATGCTGTGTGAACATCTTGTTTACCATCGGAGATGACATTGAATAAAACACGATCTGTAACATATTTCAGGTAGATCTATTGCACTACAATGTTACATTTCATAAGACAATTAAATATGAGCTAAAATGAAGTGTTCCTCTTAAAAGATAACTTATGAAGCTCTGATTTTGCTCTGCTCTGCACTGCTGAAAAGTAGGTATAAAAAATATGGACTCAAATTTCCATCTTGGATATTCAAATACTCCATAACATTATCCTTAGCTCTATCCTGTATTAATTCAGGCTTGTATATGAACTGAAGCTTATATCCTCTTATGTCCAGATAATTATGGAAGGATACACAATTATGCTTGACTGTTGAATGAGGAATCTGGCTTCTGAGGTTTCCAGAGCCACAGCTGATTCTCTGTTTTAGGGTATCAATGCAACCTATGAACCCTCTGCCTTTTTCTGCCTTTTTTTTTTTCTCCCAGACTTGTTCCTCTCCACAAAGTCCCACTATAGAATGAACAGGCATGCAGACCAGATTCCCCCTTGCTCTGTCCAAAAAACAGAAGCAGAAGTATCTCATGGAAAGAAAAACAAAACCATGTATTTATTTACAGTAAAATAAAATCTAAAAATGTAACCAGAGAAGTTTGTAGTTTGATATTATGTGAAACCTGATAGTTTCATATATATTTTGACTACTAGTGAATATATTGTCAGGTCAGATGCTAATATAATGCCACAGAGTGAAGCTGATGAGTTATTAATATTATTTTGTAGCTTCTTTGCTTCACATTAATTCTACTTCTCACAATGAAGTCCTAACAGTTTTATTTCCTGTAGTAAAAATTAGATAAGAAAAGTTGAACAATATAGTTGAAATAGATTTCAAACTTGCTAAACTGAATAACTTGGATAATTGTACTAGAAATATTCACAAAATCAGTTATTTCCACCTGAAAGATTTAGATATTGTTAAATCAACAGTTTACAATGGAAATATTGAAAAATCTCTATGTGAAATATTTTAATCGGTTGATTTGCAGAACTTATGACAAAACTTATAAACTGATTCTCTGTAAAATTTGTTGCATCTTAGTGTTCAAAACATTAAAATTGCCTTCTAGTTTTGCTGTTGATTAGCAGCTGAACTACAGTTCAGAATGTTTGGCTCTTTTTGCGATCTTTAGAATGAATTAATTGTCAGGAATGATAGAAGTGGTTTCATTGCTTACTTGCTTGGCACATAGTCTGGAGAAAAGGTAAGAATATTGCAAGTAGCAGCTCCCCAGAAAATTCTCCTGCATTTCTCCAGCATTTTACAGCTCAGATATTTCAAAGCCAGGAATGGATCCTTTATATCTAGTAGTCCTTAAAATTATTTTTTATTCCATGAATGCAAACTTTGGCTTTTTTGAATCTTTTAAACTTTCAGCATCTACAATTGCTTGTGACAACTTTTCTTCCCTGTAATTTGTAGTGCATTAAACTTGAGAAAGACAACTGCTTAAAGGATTTAGCAGTTATAAATTACTGGTGTAAGGAATTAGTACAAAACTGGACTTTAATTTCCAGACTTCATAGATTGCCTTCAATAGGCCTACTCATGATGAAAGATATTCAGAAACAGAAGACTACCACAATGAATTCATAAGTGTTTTGCTTGTGCAGTATATTCTATTAGATATGGTGTATGAAATTCTGATTGAAAAGAAATCAAAAATATAGGTACTACAGTGTTCTCTGTAGAGTGGCACTATTTTTAGCTCTGAGTAAATAGAATGTGTTGTGCTACCCTGAAGAAATTTTCTTTTTTCATTAAATGGTACTATAAAAACAATGGTTCCTGTAAGACAAACTGCTGACAAATGCTGGGTTTTTCTGACCAAGTGCTCACAATAGAACAATAACAGAATTTAAATCAGCCTTTTGATAGTTTGAAAAGATTGTATGAACATTTTTGCTTTTTCAGTTGCGTAGCATTTTTAACAAGTGATCTGACATTTTAAAAATCATCTACTATACATCCACACTCTTTGAAAACATACTAGAGTATTGTAATAGATTGTTAATATAATTTTCTTGTTTAAATGAAATTTTGGTGGCACTGATTAATTCTCAAGACAACTAGAATAATTTCCTCTTTGGTGCTCTACTCACAAGGGCAAAACCAATCAATTACATGCATGTCTAAATTCTGTAATTTTAATAATCTGTAAAAGATTGCAGCTATTGCACTTTAGCAGATTATCTGCTCCTATGATGTCCTTCAATATCTGAAGAAATATTCTAACTTTTGAATTATTGAGATTTTGAAATATGAGCAGTAGCTTTCATTACTTGTTCTTTTTGACAGGCCCAGGCCGGTTAAACTCATCTGAATTGGTTCTTCGCCTTTATTCTATGCATACAGCAAAATAAGATGTTGTGTTTTCTCATAATATACAAAATCAGTGATAATATCAAATCATTTAAAGCAGTACAGATCCAGTAGTAATAGCACAGAGGATAAGTTCTGATAGGTGAGTTGCAAGAATGTACTGGGTTTGAATGGCAAGGCTCTGGTAGTGGGGGACCATGGGGGTTATATGGGTGTCTTCTCCTAGAAGCTGCCCGAAGCTTCCCCCATGTCCAACAGACAGAATGCCAGCCAGCTCAAAGACAGACCTGTTGCTGATCAGGACCAAGCCCATCAGTGAGGGTAACAATGTCTCTGTGATACATAGGAAGAAAAAAACCCCACTATTGAACACATGAAATTGTGTCCAGAGAAGGGAGGAGTGAGAATATGTGAGAGAAACAGCTCTGCAGACACCAAAGTCAGCGAAGAAGGAGGAGGAGGTGCTCCAGGAGCTGGAGTTGAGACTCCTCTGCAGCCCATGGTAAAGACCATAGCAGGGAAGGTTGTGCCCCTGTGGCCTATGGAGGTCCATGGCAGAGCAGAGACCCACCTGCGGTCCATGGAAGAAAAGGGACCCATGATGGGACAGTTTGTGAAGAGCTGCAACACGTGGGACAGACTCACACTGGAAAAGTTTGTGGAGGACTGTGTCCCGTGGGAGGGACCCCATGTCGGAGCATTGGGAGGACGTTTCTTTCTGAGAAGGAAGCAGTGGCAGAAACATAATGAATTGATTGTAACAACAATTCCCCATCTCCCTGTGCTGCTGCAGGGAGGTGAGGAGGTAGGAAATTGGGAATAAAATTAGGCATATTAAGGAGGGAGGGGCGGGGGAAGATGTTTTTAGAATTTATTTTACTTCTCATTATCCTGCTCTGATTTTGATTGGTAATAAACTCAACCAATTTCCCTAAGTCAAATTGTTTTGCCCATAATGCTCTTGTCTCAACTCATGAGTCTTTCGTTACATTTTCTCTCATCTGTCTAACTGAGGAGGGGAGTGACAGAGCAACTTTGGTGGGTACCTGGCCTCCAGCCAGGGTCAAACCATTACAAAGAGAAGGCAATAATACATGTAGAATATATAGAGAAAATATATGTGCTTAGGATGGATTTTACAGGGAAGTTAAACACCCTGTGATCCAAAGCTGCTTAGCTGGGACTACTCTTCTGTCTTTTAAAATCAACCATACTGGATTTGAAATCATTATTTTCACTTGTTCCTTTAGAGTATCTGGCATACCTGATCTCAAATATTATCATGTATGAATAGCAAAACACATTTGAAGTTTCAATGATTGGAATGAAATGTCGATTTGATTAGCTGTATAAGTATCAGGTGAAATAAATGCAGAAAGGCAGCAGTGGAAATGTTTCATAGATTATTTGACCTGTATTTAAAGATAGGCACATGCTTACACTGTTGTTGAATTGAACATAAAGATTATATCAACCTTAAAAAAAATTAAAGGCAGGTTGTTCCACTTAAAAAACCTTGATTTTCTGTAGTAAACAGTCCCAATTCAATAGTCTAGAAAGAAAATGAAAAGTCCACAGTTCAAAAGAATTGTACAAGTTAAAATAAGTTTTGCAAAAGTGTATCTGTAAAAGTGATATTTTGAAAATTATGCTCTACCTTCCTCTATGTATTCATCCTGACTGGAAGACCATTGCATATCAAGAAGTTAGTGATTCACATTAGTTAACTCGAAGTATGTCCAGGCCCCTGCTGTGCCGTACTGTCCATCCAGAAGGCCCTCAGGACTGTGTGGTGTGGCACAGATCCCTTGGCCACAGGATGACCTCAGACAGACGGTAAGTGCACCATCTGTATGGCCTTGCCTTTAGCTAAAAGGACAGTAAGGAGTTCTCCTGTGACCATCACTTCTATTTGACTGTAGAAATGATACATCGAGTCATTTCCTTGTAAGAAAATCCAATAATATCTCAAATGATCAAAAGAGGAAAATCTCTTCTTCGGACAGGGTCTGCCTTTCATGTGGGTTGTCAGCAACTAAGGGGATGTAAGATTTTCTGTGCTATTCTTTTCTTATAGTTTTAATTCTAATAAATGGCATTTAAAACGATACCTTACAGGTCTGAGTGCCTTTCTTATGGGGATCATAATGGACCGGCCTCTCCTATTGCAGAACATTCTGTAAGACAATGATTCTATATGCTCTTTTTCCCCAAAGTTACCTTAAAGGATTAAACTATTGTCACAGTTTAACTCCAGCTGACAACTAAAGTACCACATGACTGCTCACTAACTCCCCACTCTCCCCACCCTGGATGGGAAGCAAAATTGGAAATAAGAGATAAACCCTGTGAGCTAAGAACAATTTTATAATTGAAACAAAATATAAAATATAACAATAGTAACTGAATACTACTACAGCAAATTATAATGTAAATAAGAGAGAAGGAATAAAACCCAAGAGAAACAAGTGATGTACAATACAATTGCTCACCACCCACTTACTGACGCCCATCCAGTCCCTGAGCAGCAACTGATGACTCTCAGCCAGCTCCCTATGGTTTATATACTGGGCATGGTATTCTATGGTATGGAATATCCCTTTGGCCAGTTCAGGTCAGCTGTCCTGGCCATGCTCCCTCCCAGCTTCTTGTGGACCTCCTCACTGGCAGAGCATGGGAAACTGAAAGTCTTTGATTTTGAGTTAAGCACAACTTTGCAACAACTAAAACATCAGTGTGTTATCAACATTATTCTCCTACTGAACCCAAAAGACAGCACTGCACTGGCTACTAAAAAGAAGAAAATTAGCCCTATCCCAGGTGAAGCCAGGACAACTATAAAGAATTATTTTAAAAATAATACTTGGAGAGTGATAAATTTCAAGAAATCATTTACAGGGCAATTTAAGAAACAGATTGAAAGTCATAGCAAAGAATGTTTACTTCTGAAAAGTAGTAAGACAGTAAGGAAGGAGATCCTACACCACTCGTATTGGAAGAGGAACTGATTCAAGACTCAAGACACACAACTTACTCAAGTACCATTTATTTCCACAAATCAAAGAAGAAAGACATGATAATACCTGACTATATTTCATATCTTCCCATCTAAGTGCTGTGACATACTGAGAAATGTCCAGGATTTGGGCTGTTCTTGCTAACTCAACCAACAGAGATTATTACAGCCTGCTTCAACTTTTCTAGCTGAGGAAACTGTGTCCAGTCTCCCAGGAAGGGAAGGTCTGGGCTTCCACACTTGTGCCAGCCAGTTACATGAATGACTAGAAATCAGTTCCTTTTCAGGTCAGCAGCAAAGTCTATGGCATTCCTATTTCCCATGGGATTCTGCTGTGGACTTGCAATTCTGTGTGAGGCCACAACTTCTCCCCTGCCCCCAGGTAACTCTCAGAAGTTGTCTTTTCTTATTAATAGGCTGTCTACAGGTTCTTGTTCCCTTATTTGCTCAGCGACTCTGAGGGAAAAAAATGAGCAGAGAACATCTTTGAATCAAATGTGGTAACTGTTCATAGCTGGCAACCTTTTAATAACATGCAAAGTGGATTTTCCATCCGTATTTACACTCTTCTAGTGTCAAAAAAGGACAAAGAAGTCACAGCTGATGCTATTTTTAGATCTGAATCAGGCCTTGTAGAGTGTATTGTAGAGCCGAGACTGTCACAAACTGAAGAATAATTACAATCAAGCGCATGAAATTTTTACACAGAAATGGTTGCATTATTTAGGACATTAATGTGTTTTCATGAAAAAAGTAATTATTGGTTATCCAATGCCAGAGACATCATTTGCTGTCTAACTCCAGGGATGCTGTTTATGTAGGAAATAATGAAAATTGTTTCAAATATTTTAAGTAAGTCTACAGTAAATATATTTTTGTGTGCTTCAGCTGCCTTTGGTTGAAGAAACTGGACTGGTACCAAACAGAATAAATGTAATTTCTCCTTAATTATGGGGAATCATATTTCTTTCAGTTTTCTAGGGTGATTTACATTGCAAAATTTATCCCATTATAACAAATTCCTCCAGAACTCTGTTAGTATGCCAACCTGAGAAAAATCTTGGGCTGCTCAATATGTGAGGCTGTATCAGCAGTAAGAAAAAAATTATAGCCACTCCCACTTGAAAATTTTGGCCACTAGAAAGATGAAGAAAATAAGTCCTTCCTCATATTTTCATGTGTTACAGTAACATCCAAAACACAGCATAAGATTTAAAAGTTTGGAAGAAATGCAGCTAATCCATGTGCTTTGTGCCAGGGTGCATGGTAAGAGAGAGAGAAAGAGATGGTGCAGGGTTCTTTCTTTACCTCAACAGGAAAGGTCCAACAACAAATGGTGCAATAAAATAGCTCTTTTATTAAGATAGAATGTAAATATAGATAGTGAACAAATCTTACCTTGCCTCAGATGCTGGGAACCCCATATTCACAAAGCATCAGATAAACCCTGAATGGCTTTCCCATGACATGCTGCACAGGTCCTCTCCACGGAGAGAAGTTCCTTCTTTTTGGTCATTTAAGTATTTTATAATTTTTACACAAGAGAACAACTCCATTCAAAAAGGATATTTGCGTGAGGACCTCTTACTGCACTTTTAAATAAAAGCAAGGTAATTTTTAAATAAAAGTAAGACCATGCACATTCAGGTCCCCATGCTTACATTCAAATTATTTCAAGAACTTAATAGTTAAATGGGACAAATGTAAAGTCATTATTTTATTTATGTCCTTGCTCGAACTGATAGCTAAGGCCCTGAGGAAACCCTGCAAGACGTGTGCAGTGAGCACACTTTCCAGGGAACTACTTCCAGCACCCACTGTAAAGCTGCTGGATCAGGCTTCTGGGATGTGAAACCAAGTCATTAAATTGCTATTAGCTTCAGCTTAAACATCACAGAATGAACTTCTGTATTTTTACCAAATCTGTGTCTAGGTGCATGACTGACCCAGCTGCAAGTACTATACTGCAGTTTCTGTTCTATATGCTAGAAAGTTGATAGATTTTTATCTAGACCTTTCTTATCTTTATTTTTTTTTAATATTCCTCTTTAAAAATATTTGTAATCTAATGAAAAGAACGAAGAATTATGATGTCAAGAAAATAGAAGAAAATCACAATGCTTGCTAGAGCTGGTTGAAAACATTTCAATTGGAAAGTTTTCTCTTCTATTAAACAGAAACCTTGTTAAAAGTTGCTGATTTATTAAACAAAAACATTCCAATGGAACATGTCAATTCAGTAAAAGTCAGAAATAAATTAAGCTGACTGTTGCTGGAAACCTATTTTGATTCCTGATTGGTTCTAATGTCAATAACTTCCTGACTTTCTTAAATTATACATTATTTTTATAGTGACCACTGTGCACAATTTATTATTGCAGTGGCTTTTATTAGCATTAGGTACCATTTACTAAATGTAGGTAGTGAAGCAGTTCATAGAGGATTTCCAGTTTTCCACTTTCAGGATAGTAAGATACTTTCGGGAAGTATCTTACTATCTCTTTTTAATTTACCATTAAAAGGATTTCTTCCCCCTAATACTACTTTAGTTCTATTAGTCTCCACTAAACAGATCTGCAATCTCACAGTAGCAAACCTGTGAAAAATCCCTACTCTTCAGTAGAAGTGACTTTTTAATATGTTTTGATTTTTTACTTTGTCCTCTTTAAATTTGACAGGCAGGAATTTTTGACTGAAACTTACCTTCCACTCTGACTTACCTTTCACTCTGGCCTCTGATGCTGTTTGAGACATCCAAACAAGAATGGTAGTGTTCTCGAGACAAAAAAAAATTAGTTAACATTGAACATTCTCAGTGCAGCCACAGTTCAGTGTATGTCTTCCCTTATATTTAAAAACATTTGCTGGTGTCAGGTAAAACATACATTAAAGATGATACGAAGTTGTACAGAATATAAAGAAGAAAGGAGAAAAAGTGGAGCAGAAAGAAGATGAAGAGTCTGAAATGTGTTATTCACCTTCATGTAATGTATGCCCTGTAAAGTGACCTGTGTTATATAAAGCTCTATACAGTTTAACAGATGTTAAACAGTTTAACATGTTCCACATGTCATTCAGTGAGTTTAAATGTACCATTACTTACAAAAAAGGAGTTATAAATGATGAGATCAAAGTTCATCACTAACTGTTCATCAGATTACAACATTAAAATGTCAGATAAATAATAGACCCACAAAAATTTAAACTGGCCAATAATGATTTGGAGTAGTTGCAGATTCACCAGTAGAGCTGATCAACCCCCTGCCAAGCATTATTTTCATCACCGATTTCATTGTGATAACACACCAGTTTTTAAATCTGCAGGATAAATAGTCAGGAAACTTTTCTGTTTGACAAATAGCCTAGTGAAGAGAAAAAAAATATAATTTCCTTGAAGTTGTTTACCATGAGGTCTTACAAATAGTTCCAGAAAAGCAGAGCAAACTGGGATTTATTAAATTAGCTTTTCTGGAAAAAAAGCCCTCATGTGTGCAACTTTGAAGCAGAAATAGCAGAAATATTATGTTTAGATTTGACTGTAACACAACTCTTCACTTCTGATCTTGCATTGCTAATTCTGGCATTTTTATTATCTATTTTGTGAGTCTTAGGAAACCCTTGGTTTCATTTAAGAGATTATTAATTTTTGTTTATTAAAAAGAGATTTTCTCAGTCCTCCTGGCTTTAGAAACTAACCTCAATTGAGCAACATTTAATCCTAAGAGCAACACTGAAAAATAAAAAAGTATTCAAAACCTTGAAAACTGACTTGGTATTTCTGGACGTTTAGAGCTGGCAACAGTGCTCATATGTGGGTGAACAGTTAGATCAGAGTTATTTCATGGGCTTGCTACTATGAGAGCTTTATACCACCTGGACAGTTTCTTTCTGCCAACTCCTCATTGACAGCACAACCTGACAGGACCAAAGGAGTAAAGTCTCATTCTTAATTTTAACCAATTTAACAAAAAAACCTGTCACATCTTTACTGAATGGAAAACTCCTCTGTGACACAATCCCTAATAAAAAGTTATTCTGTTTTTGTTTTTTTTTTTTTTAATATTGTAATGTTAATGTAATGCAGTGACATTTGCAATCTATTGAGGGATTTTTGTCTTCATGTTGCCTGAAGAAACAAAAGGTAACTGAATAATTTTGAAATTTGAGCTTTTTGTGAACTCTAAAGAAGAAATAACTACACTGAAGCTAATTCCAATAATCAGGATTAAAGAATTCATCCTTGTGTTTTATGTTTAATTTAGTCTTTAATAATTTTTTTAAACTGTAAATGGTGAAATCTGATGTCTATTTTAAAAGTGAATGAATAAGATTTTCAGAACCCAGACCTGTGGAGTTCTAACATACCAGAAGCAGAGCAGTACCTCGGAAAGTTTTTTCCTGAAACCATTGAAGATTAAGTGATACTGCAGCCCTTTTGGTCAAAGAAGGTCAGTAAGGCACACTAATGAATCTTGACACAGGACAGAATGAAAAAAGAAAGTGTTTTCAAGAGGGGAAAAAAAAATATTTAAACATCTTAGATGAGACTGAGTAGAAATTGTTCTTTCTTTATACTTCATATTTCATGGTTTCATGTTGAGCTGATGATCAGATGTTCTACAACCACATGAGATTGTCAGTCTCTTAAAAAATGCTCAAGAACTGTGAAGAAAATGCATATATATTGTTCTTGGGTTTGTCTACCTCTGTATAGCACATTGGTAAGAAAGAACACTCCAGACCTACTTTCATATTATGATTCTGGCCTCCACATATAGAACTTTAAAAAACCTAATATCTGGACCAGCACATAATTAAGAAAGTCTTGTGTACAGATTTGATGTTGGCGGAATTAGTCTGATCTGCAAATCAAAGGCCCTGTGCTTAACAAGGATTGCTCACAGCTAACTATGCTAAAAAGGAACTTCTGACTTCATGTGCCAAGAAAGGGCACAGTGAAGGCTGGGCTTTGTGAAAGATGGGAAAGCTGAAAGCAGATGGAGTCCATTGGATGGAACACAAATTATGCAGATGATTGACTAATTTGCTGACAACTTTTCACTGAATAGTTTATTTTGATCCCAGTCATTTTATCTTTCTTGAAAGACTGCATTTTTTTTTTGCTACAGTTGTGCTTAGTAACATTAATATTTAATCTTCTTTTGTAATGTTCTGGAAGGAGAGACTAAAAACTGTTTGCATGGAAGAAACCGTACTCTTCTATTAAAATCAAAAGTAAGTTTGCGTGTGTTTTGACTTCTAATGAAAACCATGCTCCAGAACAGGAAAAAACCTGTTTGTTAAATTGTCATATACCAATGCAGAAGACACTTTCAATGACTTCTAAAAGTGAAGTACTATTTTCCTACTGCTACAAACTGTAATATTCTCTTCTGTCAACGAAAAAGAAATTGTCAGTTAGAAAAGAATATTTTATGTCAAATTCATGTTTACAGAAGTAAAAAAGATTTATTCATCAAGTTGCCATACAAAGGATTTATTCTGATCATACCTCATGATCTTCTGGGATATTTGGAAGACTACCTTTTCTAGGCAGTTGAAAATGAGAAATTCCTGTAAAAGAAATGACAAAATGAAGAAGCCGGAAGGGATTCTGGGACAGGCTATCTCAACTGGGTGCTTTCAGGACACCTACGGATATATGCTGTATGAACATTTTAAATATAGTACTGGAGGATACACTGTTTTTCTACAAATTAAATTTATTTTACGCTTACAGCATGCTGGTCTGTAAATGATTTTGCCTGGTAACATTGGTGGTTAATACATTATTGTCACTCTAGTATCCATTGGAAAGAGTTTAGAGTTTATGGACACCATTTTGCTGTTCAAGTGATAGGAAAATATCTGACAAAAAGAAATGTGACAATCTTCTTATTAAAGGTTTATGAATAAAAGAGTACTGAATGACTGAGATCTATTACACACATTATAGAAAATTGTAACAGATTATAAAGCATTTATAAGTATAAAAGTAGAAGGATTTACAAATATTAAAAGCCATGGGTCCTGTCTGATTATGTACTCAGCGTTCCAAATATGTGACATAAACTGGCTCATGCATTAGTATTTTCAGTATTTTTAGATGGCACTGTACTCTGCTAAGTTAGTGTACATTTGAACCTTCTCTGACTCAGAGATTTGTATATGTGTATAGAACATTTTGCTTAATGTGTTAGATGGTCCTTTACAGAGTATATATATTATGAGGAATTGTTTTAGAGTACACATCAGTATTCAGCTTGTTTTAAACCTAATACAGGCTCAAAATGACTGGGACACCTCCTGACTATTTTCCTTTTTCTACCAGCTGGAATAAAAGTATGGTTCAGTAACTGTCTCTGAGACACAGGATTATTGTATTAATTATTGACTTGGACTAACTCGAGTGTATGTGTGTGGGAGAAAGGGACAGGTTGAATTTCATGAAGGTGGAGTAGTGCCCTGTTCCACACCCCAGCCCCTTGGAGCCTCCTTGGGCAGCCCTGAAGCAGCTGTCAGTCACTGGCAGACCGGGAGCACTGCCCCAAACCACACCCGCTGGAGCCCCCTGACCCAGCCCCAGAATGGCTGGCATGTTGGAGTTCTGCCTGGGGGCAGGAGATGTGGCCACAGGGAGACCAAAGCAAATAAAACCAGCAACATGTGTTCCCCATGTTTGTTCGAACCCTGCCACCTGGACACGTGGAAGATGGACTTGCACAGAACCCCAGTGGTAGCTACAATTTTCTCTTTTTCTCTCTTTCTTATTCTTCTTCTCTTAATCTCCTTTCTTAATATTTTGGATATCTTGACACCAGATGGGTTGGATTTTGCTCAGTTGTATGGGTTAGCATTTGTGGAATGCTTTACTTTGGTTGAATGTTACCATTTAAACTTTTGCCAAGTACTCTTATTTTCTAAAGCTTACCAGGAAAAGTACCTCCTGAGAAAATATATGCAACTTTTCTCCTATGTACTCTCTCTTAAGGTGTTAAAAGAACCAAAGGCTCTTCTTATACATCCAGAGGGCAGATATTGTTGGAGCCTTGTATATTTTTAAAGTGCAACCCTTGAGTGAGCTTATAGCTTGGGTTGTTGGGGTCTTACAGCTTTAGCTGAATATCAGGAAAGTAAATATATTTGAATACAAGTCATTACTGTAATTACAAATGTGATTGAGACACTCTAATTATGATTACCATATGACACAGATTTCCATTGGTGATACTTTTTGGGAGTTGTTTTTATGGAATGAATATTAATGAACCATGATTTGTTCTTGCAGAGATGATTAACTATCAAACAGTTGTCTTTGGCATTGTTATTGTTCTGCTACATGATGTACAATTAAATATCAAATGTGCAACCTTCCTTCCCCGCAGACCTGGTTCTCAGTATCTACACATAATTAGATAAAAGAGAGGAAACCTTAGCAATGGCACTTCAGTAAAGTGATGCTTTCCGGTGGTTATGGTGCTGTGTCTCGTGGCACTCCTTACTTCCAGAAAAAACTCTTCATTGCATTCTGGTGTTCATAGGCATACCCAGAGAGACTTTACAATTGCTGCATGATGGAAGAGTCCTATGATTCCTTTGTTCTGCTTTCGATGCAGTTGATTAAACTGACAGACTAAATTTACAAATGATCTAACATATTTCAAATAACTTGTTTCAATGAAGGAGCACTCCTTTCATGATTAATTTACATTGTAGTAACCTTCATTATTAAAACTTTATATCACTGTAGGTTAATACCAGAAATACTTTGGAGTTGTTATTGAAAATACATAATTTACCTAATTTCCTAGTATATAAAAAACTGATACACTGTGATACAGTCCAAATCTTTCTCTCATTGAATTTCTTCTGAAATAACAACACAATTAGACCTCAGATATTAAGGAAGTTTAAAATGTAGTATTTCTGTAGAACACAGAATAGATTCAGGTAGTGCCCTCCTTCCTCTTAGGGAAGTTCCAAAAGACCTGAAAAATTTACAGGCAGTTCACTTATGATAAAAATAAGAAGAATAATTTAATCTGGAGGTCCAAGAGTGGAATGTCAAAACAAACAGTATAAAGAGGGTTGTGGTATGTGAAAACAGGCTATGGTTTAAACATCAGGAAAAAAATTATTCTGGTATCTATGATAGATTGGAAGATATGATATGTCTTTAACCATAAATATTAATTTGCCAGGAAGTTCCAAATAAAGCCAAAGAAGTTTGAGTCCCCTTAGAAAAGCCTTGGATTAAAATTTTATTGAAAACCAGCAGTGTTTCAGCTTGTACAAGTTTTATATAATTAATATTTCAATTAAAGCTTTATCTCTAAGGACAAATACTCCATTGCAAAAAAGTTCCAAGCTTTTCTGATGAAATAGGTAAAAAACCTGAGGACTGCAGTCTAGCTTACAAATTCTTTCCCAGAGGAACACTGTGAATGAGAATATATCCCTCCATCCTTAGATGGAATAATAGCTTCTTTAGTAAGATTAAACACACAACGCAAGTACTGGAGGATTTCAAGATTCAGAAATATTTTTTTAGCTTGAGGAAAAAATCTGAACTACTTCCTTTCCCATTATATTCTAATCAGTGATTTTGGTGGGGTTGGGGTTGGAACAGTGTGGGAAGGGGTTAGATTAGTGTATGTAGAGTATAGAAAGTTCTTCCAAAGTTAGTCTGCTGCTATGGTATCATAATGCCAGACTTCAAAATTCCTGATTTGCATAAAAAGATGGGAAGAGCTGCATTCTGACGTAGTAACACAAATGTGCTCTTTTCCTAGGAATGTAATTAATACATGCTTTGTCACAAATAGTGAAGACAATTATCTCAAAAAAGTTACAGAAATAAATAAATAAATTAAGTATCTATTGGTCCCTGTTGATACCTGTGAGAATTTACTCTGATGGACTTGGGATCATGCTTTTGGGTTGCCTAGTCATGCTTTAGTAAGTCTAGCTTGAGAGACACTCCTGAAGGCTATAAGAAATGTCAGTGTATCTCTACTTTTCAATTGACATTGCACCTAAAAACCCATGTATTTTCCAGAAGTGTATATTATTCCTATAATAAAAATTCTGAAATAAGTTATTTTGTTTCTTTTTAAGTTTTGATGTTGATGATTTTTGTGCTTTGCTTCATATTATTTACTAAGTGGGAAGAAAGTGAGAACTGCTAGAAGAGAGAACTTGTTTCTTTGCATCTAGTCTTGTAATTCTCCATCAAACACTAAAATGGTTCTGAAGTGAATGTTCTCTCTAAGCCCAACCTGGAGATTTGCATTTTTGAAGAGTCACTTTGGCTGTAAATTATACATGTTCCTTTTCACTGGAGAAATTATATATTCTTAATAGTCAGCATATATTTTCCCAGTACTCTCAATATTTAGTACTCAGTCACTTTTCTGCTGAAATTAGATCCTGCATAATTTTGCACCCGGTGTTTCCTTTATTGGATTTGACCAATTTATCACTGTCTCTTCTTATTGTAGTGCAAAAAACTTTTAGCTGCCTATGGGCAGGCAGTGATTATCAGTCCATTCAGTAGCAATCACTAGGAGCAACCAATGTACTAATTTAAGAAATAGAAAAGGTTACAGAATTTCTATTTAATTATTATTTTTGTCAAAACTATTTTTGAAAAAAAATATATTCTCTACAATAAGTCTTCTGAAAGAGATATCTAGAAACTCTTCTAGGAAACTTTTTTGCCAGAAAAATGAAAACCATCAGACAGACCTGGACGACTTTTCCATGGTACTCTAGGCAGATACCGTCCATGAAAAGGTTTCTCCTTCCTCTGATACTGTGGTACCTTTTATTTGGTGTAACAAATAAAATCATATGTCTTCTCCTGACAGGCTGGAATGCCATCTCTGCCATAACAGCCACTAGCTCCCAGACAGACCAGCACAGAGTTTTCCAGCAGGCTCTCTTACAGCAGCTGGTCATGCTCCTGAGGTTCTCAAATCTGAAGTGCAAGGCCCAACAGAGTAGGAATGGTTTGCTCAAGGTCACTAACACCTTGAATACAAAGTATTCCACAAGTCTGCAATTGTGAAATTTTCATTTCATAGGCTGTTTTGTAAGAAATAAGTTTTCTCATATTTGTTTCTCTTTTCCTGTTTGTTTGTTTTGGTTTTGTTTTTTTTTTTTTTCTCTGTGATGGTATCAAGGTACAACTCAACCATTTTGTGCAAACTTAGAGCTGTATTAATAGACATTCAATAGTCTTTTTTCTCAGTACCCAGATAATTAATTGAGTTAACTTTGAATAAAACTGTTATAGGCACAGGACAATTGATATGCTTGCTCCTGTTAAAAAATTCTTTTTTTGGCTTAACTTTGGCTATATTCACTTTGATGTTTTCATTTCACTGTAATCTTAGTGGTATGGATAAGTGTTTAGTACACTAGAATAAATAAGTGGTACATTAGATTTTTACATGTTTCTATAAATTTTAATGGTCCAAACACTATTCAGAGAGAAAACGGGAGAAAATAATTTGGGAAAAAAGCTTATTAACTTCCTCATATACACCTAAGGAAAACAGGAACTCTGCATGGAATCAAGTATTCTAGGCTGCTTAATTAGTTTTTATATGCAGCAGTTGTGTATTCAATTTAAATGAATCACAATAGCAGGCTGATAGATTTATTTAGAAATGGGGGAAAGAACTTTGAAATGAAATAATGCAAAATGAGAGGGTGTGAAAATTATGTGTGTGGGTTTTGGATTTTTTTTCGAACACCAGACTCGATTTTTGAGGTGAGTCAATGGAAAAAAAGAATAGAAGGAGGAAAAAAGGACCTTCAGCAAGGGGAACTAATGCTTTAAAATGTAGAAGGATAAGGGGAAACCATTAATGCAGAGTAATTCAGCATTTGCTAGACGTGACAGACACTTGCTAGTAATATTTGCTATTATTGTATCAGGAAATCCACTGGAAATGACTGTGCAACTATAGCACATCATATTGTGAAAGATTTTACTAATAAAACAGCAGAAAACCTCTGCAACATGATGAAATATTAGTCACTAACAAAGAATTAAGTTCTGACCAGTGTTTCTCCTATAAGTTTCAGAGATTGTAGCTCCCTCATAAGACTTTAACGTGGATTGATATGTGCTGTAAAAGGTTTAAACTTTTGATATTTTCTCTCACTTCTATTTCCAGTAAATACATTATCAAGAAATTAAATTTTGATATTTTTGTTGCTATTTCTATATAAGAAGAACAAAATAATGAAGCTTAGAGGATTTAGAGTTTGTGATGGTGGAAATCACGTAGTTACATTTGTAAATATGTATAAATGGAGAAACAGTGTTCTTCAGAGTATTTGCACTATCAGCTTTCCTCTCTCTGCAAACTTGCTTTCTTTCTTCTAGGTTATGTGACAGAAGCTTTAGCACACCTTCAAAGGAGCACAGAGACACAATGGCAGGTGGGGGAACCCCAGGTATTATCTTGTCCTGTCTCCTCCTAGGTCCACCATGGGAGCCATGCATGAGTTATCCAAGGCCCATTTCCACAAGCCCAGAGGAGAACATTTACCTTGGATCTCAGGGCACTTTCATACGTTGGAGAGTATGTCAATACCCCAGTTCAATATTACAGAAGCCAGACTTAGGTCAAAGGTTCTTGATAATGTGGAAAAAACAGTTTTGCAGTACCAGAAGCAAAACCCATCCTCAACAAACATTTTAGAAGTCCAAAATACAAAGCCTGAAAAGGCCCTTGACATTAATATGAGTTTGACAAAGGTCTGCTGCCAGAATTCAAGTCCCACTCTTTATGTCTGCTCCTGATTAGGTGTACAGGAGTATTTATATTTTACTTCTGTTTTCTGGAATGCGTAATTTTATTTTATTAATAAGATGAAAATAGAAAATCATCATTGTTAATTTTAATATTTCATTTTTTAGCTGTACCAGTAGTTGTGCAGAGGAATATGCAGTCCAAATATGACTTGTGAAAAGGACTACATGCTTCACAGCGTGCCAGTGTGGTTGCTGTATTCGGCACAGAACAAATGCAAAACATATACATCAAAATCAGCAAGTAAATGACATAGGATAAATATTTGGAAGCCACATGAGTTGCATCGAATGGTATAAAGGATCCCAAATCCCCTCTGAATATTACAGGATCAACCATTACAACTTTATCTGCTTGTTTATTATGGATTTCATTCAAAGAATGTCAGCATTTGTCAGGGCTTTTGCCCTAATTTCAGTTACCAGCAGAAGGATTCCCAAATCAGGTGGTAGTTGTAATGGATCTGGGTGAAAACAAACAAACAAACAAACCTCCACAAAAAAACACAGTTTCAGAAAAGAAAGAAATTACTGGTGGAAATTTGTCTTTAAACATCTGTCTGTTGCATGTTAAGAAAACTTCCCTGTCCAACCTCCCAGGAGCCACTCTGGCAATCTTGCAGCACCTGAGCTGGGACCATAGATCCTTCACAGCTACACAACACACATTCACACAGTCAGACCAGGCTTCCTTTCCTGCTTGATGTCAGGTTTCCCGTGGCAGAGGTTCAGATGCCCAGATCCTTAGAATAATTTAATCATGGTGTGACAACTAAATAACAAGATGACAGCTTGAGCTGGTGCTTCCAAGGACAGTTCCTGAACAAAGGAACCCCTGGGCTTTTATATCCTCACAGTGTAAGCGTGGGAAAGTCTGGGGGTCTTGGCTCCTGCTGTCTCTGAGTGTCTGCTCCATCGCTGGGCTACAGATCCCTGTGCCCTTTGTTATGCAAAGGGTCAGCAGGTCAGGATCAGCCTCTTGCCTCAGTCTCCTGCCCTCCAAAGCTCAACTTGCAGCTCCAGTGCAGCTGCACACCCAGTGACCTGTACTGAATATATTCCTCAACATGAGAACCAAAACTTGCTCCATGAGAATGGGAACTAAACAGAATTTTTTTTATTCCTGGTGAAGGTGCATTCAGTAGAAGAGTGTGACAAATTAGAAGTCACACAATAGGGTGAAAAGAAGTAATATATTACTACTTAGAGCCTTAAAAGCACTTCTTTATTGCTTTGGGGCATGGCTCTGAGGCCTCCAAAACAACAGTGTTGTATAAATTCACCATTATGGCAGTGTCTGGGTTCAGTCTGTGGTCTTACACCTAGCTATGTTCTAGAAGATATAAATATTTATTCTGGATATGCTGACAAATAAGTGCCTTCAGTAAAAGTGGATCTGCACTGCACCTTAGGGACTTCACTAAAGCAGTCCTCAAGATCAGGATCATATAGATCCATATAAGATAACCCTATAACCCTTATAGATAACCCTATAAGCATGGTCTCAGGCATGGCTAGAGGATACTACTCAGAGCAAGTGAGACTCCATGTATATGTAAGAGGCATTGAGTAGGAGGCTTCAAGATATATTCTACATATAACTCCTGCTTTCTGTCAAGTGGAAGGCAGACTTTGGAGTCCCTAATTTTTCCATCCAGGACATAACTTGGCATAACTTGTCCTCAGCAATTTATGCTGTCTTAATAACAATAACCAAATAGTCCAGTTGGTCTTTTTTTTTCATTCCCTAGCTGGTATGATGTCTTTCAGCTCTGCAGTCACCGTTGTATTAAATAATTTACAACTTCATAGAATTTCTTTTCAGAATTGCTTGTATCTGTAAAACAGTAAGGGTGATTAATCACTGACACAGTCATGTTCTTCATTACTTGGTGAATTTAATTAAAACTGGATTTCCTCCTAGAAGTAATGAAATAAGTTTTCAGGTCACACTTAGTCCCGATTTCCACTTTTGAAGCTCTTGTGCACTCTAGTGGGGGGAATTTCAAGTGTTTTGACAACATCCCAGAAAGCCTTATTGGCTGGTGCCAATCAGAAAAAGTTTCAGGCTCCTTCAAGTGATTCATGAGTGTGACTAGTGCAGAATTGTCACTGTCAGAATTATAGAATATTTTGAGTTCGGAGGCATCCATGAGGCTCATCGAATCTCTCTCTTAATTGAATGGCCCATGATTGATGCTACTGTCAACTGAACAGTGAGTCAGACTGTAACACCAATTTAAAACTTTATGTCCAGCTATGTGTTTGACTCCTGAACTGTACTTCTTTGATTTCACATCTTATATTGTGAAATTAGATTTGAATTTATGAACATCAACTGACACTCTCAGAAGATATTTAAACACTTAAATTTAGATATATGAACTGCCTCATTTATCCCAATCAGGGATTTGATAATTTGTTTACTATCCAAGTTTTTCTGTCCATCTGGTGTAAGCACCAACTACAAGTAAGCACATTTTATTTCAGCTGCAAGAGTCCAAGTGCATAATATTTGCCAAGGCTCAGAAACCCCCTTTTATGAATGGTACAAGGAGGTTTCTGGCATGTTTCAATGATTGCTACAGGACAGATATGACTACATTTCTTCAATCTGTAAGTCTGGACAGCAGAAATAAGTTCTTGCCAAAGCGTGTTTAACTAAGACTTGATAGTCATTTATTTGCAATAGTTTCCACATATAATCACAGAGTGCTTAAGGCTGGAATATATACTTGGGGATCCTAGAGTCCAACCCAACCAATTCAAACAGTGTTAGCTATAGCAGGTTGCCCAGGACTGTATCCAGATGAGTTTTGAACATATCCAAGGATGAAGACTCTACAATATATGATAGTTGTAACAATCCTGTAATCATTTTAGTGGCTCTATGTGTATGTACTTTCTTCTGCAATGCCTTTGCCATATCCCTCACAGCAGATGTCAATTTTTTTTGTTAAAACTTTTGAAGAGAACAGTGGTGTTCTCAATAAATCATTTCTGTAGCCAAAAATGGTTCAAGGCATTGTTTTCAGACAATCTGCACCTCTATTAATTTTGGACTACCTTCACAAAGGATTGACCCTTAAGTAAAAAGCCTCTATGAATTATTTATTTCTGTACTTTCAGAGGAAGTTGAGATGGACTATTGGAATTTTGTAAATAATTAAGAAATTAATCTAAGTGTAGAATTCATGTAATTTCTGTTGTGGAACTAAAAAAATGCACTAGAATTTTCTGGCGTAGAATTTTCTAACTTGTGAAATTCAGTTGCACCAAAAATAACTTGCAATTTGAAAGGAAATTTTAAAAATCTTTGGTCTTCTGAAGCACAGATGTTTCTTTCATTTACTCACATGCAGAATCATAATGTATGCTCAAGAAGTACTTCACATAAGAAAGGAACCTCTAATTCAAAATTGTACAGCTAACTGTAAGTATGTCATTGGAGCTTGCAAGGACTTATTTTACTTTTCAGCTGAAACATATATTATCTTTTTGTTTGTTTGTTTTTTAATAAGGTGATAGGCTAGTTTTAAAAATATTTGGAATTTTTTTAACATCTCACAAGGAACTGAATCCTAAAGTATTCAAGGTCAAACTATTTCCTACTCCTCAGTCATATTTTCAATAGGTTTTACAGACAGTGTTGTGTCAGGAAATTTTACATTTGCAAGGCCAACTACCACTGTACATTTTGAAAGATACTTTCCAAATTGCTATTTCCAAGCAACCTGTCATTACCTCCCCCCACTAAAGCCCTTGTTATACATTTTTAAACAAAAAATGAAACCCCAGCAAAATACTTTGAAGGTAAATTCTTGACAGCATATGGTTTTCAAGTTCAAATTATTTAATTAAAAACTTAAGTTTATAATTTAATTTGGAAAAAAGAAATTGGCTTATAGTACAATTCTGAAATAACTTCTATAGTCATGCCAGTTAGACTAGCTTTCAAATATTTTGATTCTACTCTGAACTGAAATATTTGAATCTCACACTTATAATTTTCTGTAATCCATAGGTACATTATTTAGCTTTTTTTTTCTTAAATGCCATATGTATTCTTTATGTAGATGAAATCTTTTTTCTTAATGACTATGAGGAAGTTTTTTATATTGGCCTTCCTTGGAGGCAGAGCATGGCTATTTGTCTTGTTGTCAGACAAAAGTAACTGGTGGGAAATACTAGTATCAAATATAACTGCTCATTTGAAAGAGTAAGAACTAACCAGACTATATTCTGGAAAAGAGGGATAGATGGAAACTTCTCAGGTGCTCACAGAGCAAACATCAGTCATGTATGTTTTATGTTATATTACCAATAAAATCTGAAGGTGCTAGTGAATAAAATAGTGAATAAATCCCCAGCGTCAGGCCTGTAAATGAGGAGGTGAATCCATTAGGAGTGATTCTCCTGCATTATTTCTTGCTCTGAAAGGTGAAGCATATCAAGGAGTCATCACATCTCATGGATGCAGGGAAAGGAAGTATTGAAGGGATACTGTTCAAAGGAAGATGAGCATGAAGGATTCCAGAGACAAAGGGAACTTTGTGTACTGAGTTCCTCTGTCTCGATGTGCCTCTTCTTGAAGGTAGTACAAGCCTATGAGATGCACCAAATAAATCTAGTGAGATGTGAGGCTGTTTGGTCTCCTGCAAACTCTGTTGCAACAGTGTTTACACAACAGTCTGATGTAAGAATTGAAATGGACCCACTGTTCACCTTCCTGTGCTCACCTTATTGTCTCTTCTCTTCAAAACCTACTGCAATTTTATACAAAGGCAGATCTTTGGGTACAAAAAACCCACAACCCCCCCCATTCAAGCTTCTTGTTATTGGTTGATCGTTTACTATATGCTCTTTGCTTAGATTTGTTACCTGAAACAGGGACTGGCTATTTCCAGCAAAGAGGTATTGGACATTATTATTGTTGTCTTTTCCAAACTTAAAAATTGGAACTAACTAGAATGCTACTCCAAAATGCCTATGTGAACATGGTTGAAGCATTTCTTCTTGTGAGTAAGATTCATAGGTTTGCACTGTTTCATGTTCTTGTGAAAAGGAGGCTGACCTTCAAACTCAATATAAAAATTCTTTTGTCTAAGTAACTTTTCAAAGATTTGGCTATTTCTCAGTACCTGGGTTCCATGGGAAACATTTCCATTTTTTTCAACCTCTTGAGATTTGCAATTGTTAACTGCTGTGCTTTTCATCATAAGTCTTAATCAATGTATCTCATCAACTGAAGAAAGAAAAAAGCGATCTCTTCAGAGGAATCAAGGATCTCAAAATTGCAGTATGTGATTGAGTTCATAATTTCACACAATGTAAATTTGCCCTGAGAAATTTCATTCAGAATATTACACTACAACACATAAGATATATTTTCCATCTGTTCAACTACTATTAAAACAACACAGAAATCACTTGTGTCCTGGAAATGGACTCTTCTGCAATCAATGATATGAGTGGTGGATTGTATGAATGAGCTGTAACTGCATAGAGTCTTTAAGTAATCACTGATTGTAATTGGAAGATGAGGAAGCAATCCAATTAGCTTCAGGTAATCTACAGTTCGTATGAATGGCTTCTTTAACCAATAGAGAAAGTGTAGCAGTGGTCTGAGGCCGTAGGTTAAGATGTTCCTGTGTCAGAACTTATAAATAGAGTGAATTTTATAAAAATGGATAACAAAAAAAATTATCGTGGAGAAAATATATGTGAACCCTCATGGTTGAGCAGGCTGACTCTAATAGTAAGTGCTTCAAAACAGAAAGTTGTTAAATCTATTAAACTGAGAAAATGTGTTCTAGGAACACAAGAGTGACACATGCAATTCTATCCTGAGGACCCATTGTACATGATAGTATAAGTTGTATAATTGATAGTATAACAGTCTGAGCATGCAACAGGAAATGGGCACAAGATCATTGTTCATCTCATTCCGAGTTCACATTGAGGGACAACAGTGGGATAAGCCATAAGTACATGGCATAATTTTTTGCCAGAAATAACTCTGAAAGCTGGGGAAGGCTCTCAGTGGGAGCTGGGAGATGGTGCAGAGTACTGATGTAGCATTAGGAATAGAAATGCTCTGGTACTGCTAATCTCCAGCATTCAAGAACCATGACTAAGGCTGCACAGAAATCATGAGACAGCATAAAATAATCAGATACAAACAAACAGGCAAACAATTTGTAGACATGGACAGACTTTTAATTAGCCCCCTGCCTGGGAATCTTTCAGGTTCACTAAGGCCATGTATTCTAGTTTATCTTGGCAGCTGCAGAAGCTAGAAATACTTTTTGAAGTGACAACTTCTGTGTTCATATAGGCAGCAACTGCCTTGATGGGTTCAGCCTTAAGCAATGCACAAGCATTAAAAAAAACTTGCAAGAAACGCTAACACCTACCCGATCATCTACCTGGTCACACTGCATTCAGGTGCCATCTCTGGTGCCCTCTGGTGTCAATGCCAGGCTCAAACAGTCCCTGCAGCCCAAGGGAGCGGAGACCTGGACAGCCCCATGCTTCTGAGGGAGCCCCGTCTGGGTCACCACGCTCCTTTAGCGATGGCTTTCAACTGCATGGAAACCATCCTTGGTTATGCTCTAGTTGGCAGCCCGAAAACTACCAGGTGAGCTTGCCTCAGAAGTTGGAAGGGTGGCTATGCCCTCCTATGTGCCCTGCCTATGAGAACTGCCACTCCATGCCTTGACTGCCCACCCTGATCACTCACACTCCTGGAGTCATTTATATCTCTTGCACTTGCTCTGGCAAAGACCTTGCCACATTAACCCCTCTAGTTGGAGCTGTCAGGTCCTGCTGAGACTTTGAGCTCTCTCTCAGGTTTCTCTGACTCTGGGAATCCCTCTCCTAGCTTCTTTGGATGTTTTGCCCCAGAATTTGCCATATCTACAGCTGCTGTCACTGCTGTGACACCAGTCTCTTTTCTTTTTTTCTTTCTTTTTCTTTCTTTCTTTCTTTCTTTCTTTCTTTCTTTCTTTCTTTCTTTCTTTCTTTCTTTCTTTCTTTCTTTCTTTCTTTCTTTTTTCTTTCTTTCTTTCTTTCTTTCTTTCTTTCTTTCTTTCTTTCTTTCTTTCTTTCTTTCTTTCTTTCTTTCTTTCTTTCTTTCTTTCTTTCTTCTTTCTTTCTTTCTTTCTTTCTTTCTTTCTTTCTTTCTTTCTTTCTTTCTTTCTTTCTTTCTTTCTTTCTTTCTTTCTCTTTCTTTTTTCCCTCCCTCCCTCCCTTCCTCTCTTCCTTCCCTTCCTTCTCTTAGTACTCAGGACCTAGTAAGGACACTTAGCCCCCTCTTGTGGAAAAATGCCTTTAATTCTTCAAACTTTTGATATGGTGAATGTAACTGAAAGCATACACAACATTATATTGTACAAAATGTACGTCAGCAGAATACCTATACAAAAAGATGGGAAAAAAATAAGCATAGTATAGTTTGACAAGAGTACCTATCAGCAATAGTATATATATATACAGCTAATACTAACCCACTGCTTGAGTATCTTCTTGTGTGTATGAGTAGGAATGCATTTCAGCGGGGTTATTTTCAGTCCTTCCCTTAAAAAGCTCCTACTGTGTTGCTGACTGCCTGGAGCTGCTAAAACCAACGGTGGTAATTAACCCTTCAGAGTTCTTTTGAAAAGAATTCTGATTGTAGAAGAGATGGTTTGAAAAATTAAAAGGGAATGGGAGTAATGTTTTATGAAAATAATTAAGATGTTTATTTTGTGTTTATTATAAAATCTACTGATTAGGTGGAACTAAAGTTGACATTTAAAGCATTTCTGTCAATAAGAGTAAAGAAAAAAATCTTTTGGTGAAAACCATTGTATTACATTAAAATACCCAGTGTAATATCATTTACTGTAAAGGTATTTTATGTAAGTTTCAGAGGAGTTAAACTAAATATATACTGCAGTTTGGCTGGCCCAAATCAGCAAGGCAGAAAAATCCCATTGCCAGCTCATTCCTAATAGCAGTTAGAGTGAAAGGACCTTTTAAAAGTTCACTCTTTCTTAGGCTGGTATTTGGAAAAACAGCTTGTGGTGCTGTCTGACAGTCATCTGATACAATAAGGATTTCAGATGCTGAAAACCACCATTCTGGACCTCATGTTTTACAATTAAAGAATGTAATATGCAAGTATTATGCTATGAGTTTACTTTGTGAGGAGCACAGTTCTGATTGATTGCATTAAATAATTAGCCATACTTCTCTAAGATGTAGTCTTTCAAAACTCAGTTGAACTGCTTCAAACATTTCATTAAAAAGCACCATGCAAAATGTAACAGATGGCTGTTAAACATATGAATTTAAATATATGAATTTAAAAACTCTTCAGAATGTTTTCTTCTTTGTGGATTTACAGAAATGCACCTCTATTCAATAATTTGTGAGCTGAACAACTCTTAAACTGTTTTTGCATGGTAAGGTCATAATTTTGTTGAGCTTGGAAGAGTTTCCTTCTTTATGTTTCTTTCAGGTTCAATCAATCTATTCTCAATGGCAATATTTAGAATAATGAATTGTTTTCTAAATTTAGTTTCACTGTAAATAATATGACTGACATGATTGGCAAATTATATTTGCTATTGTAATGATGGTTTCATGTTGAAAGCTCAAAGCTATTCTGAGATCAGCTGATGCAGTGATATTTTTTTCATTATAGTGCTTCTACCAGGTTTCAAGGTTATAGAAGCTTATAATTTCAAGATTAATTGTTATTAATTCCCAAGTACACAGCCTTTTATTTCAGTTCACATTGTAAATTTCTCTCGTCCCCAGTTCTAAAACTACCACAAATCAAACTCACACTTGACTCGCATTTAAAAAGGTATTAAGATCTGTTTCAGAACAATTAACTTCTCTGTGACTGATGCTTTCTTTTATAGCATAATCTATTCTGATTTCTCTTGGTTGAGTCACTTACTAAACTTAGCACTCACCTCATAATCTCTATTTACCATACTTAATTTGTAATGCCTTGTTATTCTAATTAAATTGCTAACATTACAGATACAGTCTTACTTCAACTGAACTACACAGTGCACAATGAGAAAAGTTCCTCTGAGACACTCATGCAAAACTCCACTGAACTGAAGGAAATATTTCATAAGCAGAGCAGAAAAGAATATGTAGCCCAATTAAGACTACAAGAGAGGACTGATAAGGATTATGTGATAGAGCAGTAACATGACGATTTCTGTTTTATTTTCAGTTTGCAAACATATTGTATGTCAAAGAACATCTCCTTCTGGTAAAACATGGACAATTTGTTATATGTGCATACAGGAACACGCTTCCCCCTCATAAACATTCATTTTGATTTCATACTACCAATGACCCACATGTTCTGTTGCATATAGAATAAGATGTCCAATGTACCACAAGTTTCTTTTCCATGTTGACTTTCAGCTTTTTCTTCTTTTTCTTTTTTCCTTTTTTCCTTTTCCTTTCTCTCTTTTTTTCCCCATACTAGGTAAATACCTAGCATTATTGAGTGAGGGAAATGAAACTACAGAGTTAAATGCTGTCTATAAATGTGCACAGACCTGAGTTCTTAATTTGTTTTGGAAAGAATAGGACTTAGGAAGATCAACAATTCATTAGATTTTTATTTTTTGTTGCTTTTTCATCTATTTTTACACTTTTAGAGTTCATTTCCATAGCTACAACCTGGAAAGAGAAAAGCCCATCCAGCAGACGATATGAGACATTACCTCATATTGCAGAAAGGTGCCCGTGCACTCCCTCCAGTGGGCAAAGCTAAAGCTGCTAAAGCATCGCTGGATTTGTCGCAAGAAATTACACAAAAAATAAACGAACCCCCCACTAACCTGTAAGCAAAGATGAGCTGGTAATTGGATATATTTTTATGCATTTAAATAATTAAAAAGTACTTTTAAAGTATTAATCTTTATCTAAATGTAGGAAACCCACTATTATTTTCATAGACAAGCTTTTTAGGGTTAAGAAATAAAACCCCCCTTACTTTGAGAAAGAATACACATTTCTAGTTAAACATACAAAAATACTTTTGCTTATTCTGCTTTTACTCCTCATAAGATGAATATTTTATTGAAGAAAGCTTAAAGAATAAATTTCATTTTTAAAAAAACCCACAATATTTTAATATGGACCTGAAGACAATATTGTACTATTTTTGATTTATATTAGTTACATCTCAAAGAAGGTTTGGAAGAACCACGATACTGTTTCCAAGAATGGAACAGGGATTCACTCTAGAGGATACTATACAAATAAAAGAAATATGTATAATGTTGCATAACTAAAATTTATAACTGTAAACCAACTGTTTCAACTACTCCTGTGCACTATTATTATTTGGACTTACCTTATATGACAGTGTTATTACAGAACTACTCAAAAATCTTCCTCTCAGGTGGACAATTTGTGCATGTCTGAAGGTATGATATTTACTTTTTTTTGTATTCTGACAGCTACCTATATCATGCACTGTGATTATTCAGTATCTCAAAGCTGTTAGCAGCCACTGCAGTTTACAACAATTGTAATTTTTTGGTCTCTTGACTGTAATTCTCTTTTCCCCAAACAGTAAATGCAGCTAAACAAATCTGTTACGTTGCTTGGCATTTTTGGTTTTTGGCAGAGCTATTGAGTTATCAAAAACAATAAATAAAGTCCTGAATCATAAAAGTAAATGGGATGAAAAAAAAAGAAAGAATGATAAATGCTTAATTTACAAAACAGGTGAATTAAAAAATGTTATGGGAAAGTATTCCTTGTTTACCTAGCAATCTTCAAGTATGGTGCATTTCCCCCTCTTGATAAATATCTTGAAGGGAATCCAAGGAAATGTTACCATAGTATTTTCTATGACAGGATTCTGCACAATTGAATTGTGAAACAATCACTTCTCAATGGATAGGTTTGCTGGGAAAATTGCTTTGAATGACAATCCAGCCCAATGTCAGGGATGGGAGATGAATTACCTGCTATTCTATTGCTATGAGACATAATATAATGTAGGTTATATTATTTGCAATAAATAACTGAGTATCTTTTGTAGCACATGCAGACTACTTGTCATTTTTTCCTGCAATGAAGTCATGGCCTTCAGCAGTCCAAGAGATTACACTGTTATCTCTAAAAAATGGCAGAGAATAAGTAAAATAAAAAAAAGTTGCTGCCTATCACTTGTTTGGCAAGAAGTAGATGTCATCCTGCTGAACAAAATACATGGATTTGTCACATAATAGGAGTAGTTTACACTATTAAAACATGAAACTCATTGCTAGTGGATGAAGTTGAAAATATTGCTGAATAAGAAAATGGATTTATTTCCTTATTTTGAAATGGAATCAGTGCTCAGTCAGTGTCTATTGTAGCAAGATGGTCCAAATGTGACCTCCAGGTTAGGGAACATCTGCAGTGCTGTTTGCAAGAGGCTGGGAGGGTATACCAGAGAAAAGGAAGATCTATATATTCCTGTTTTCCTATGTTTTTCCCTAAGCATCTGTTACTGGACAGTACTGCAAAAAGATGCAGGATAAGGAGAGCCTTTGTTTTGACCCTATTCTTGCCTTCATATTTTATCTGCTATGTGCTGTTAAATAATCATTTTAGAAAAATTGTGTCTGGAAGAGCAGAGCTCATTTATTTCATCTCACTACAGGGAAGCTAACAGAACAGCTATGTCTTCCTCTTAAATTAGATACGAACACCAAAAGGTTATTGTATGCTTTGATAGAGGGAAAATACAGGCAGCAAATTGACTGTGTCTCAAGAAGTTCCAGTAGAGGACCTAGATTGCTGTGTATACAAAAGCACACTGTTGCTGTTCAATACTTCTGATGTAATGTACGTCACTGGGCATCAGAGGAAGTAAAAAGCTGACGTTTTTGTTCTCCTTGAAATCTCAGTTATTGAAATACTTGCTTCTCTGTCAATTAAACTTTGGACATTTTTATTGCTGATTTTATAAGGGTACCCAAGTGAAAATATGGATTTGTAAGAGTATTTATTCTGGTATATAGTATAATAGGTCTAGGTGTTAGAATTTTTTAAATTTCGAATTAAATAGCTTAAAAGCATGCTGCCCATTTCCTCTTTTTCTTCTCAAAGAGCTAATGGAAGATTCCTGAAGATTCCTGAAGATTTTCAAAACTTGTCTTGACAAGGCTCTGAGCAAACTGATCTCATATCAAAATTAGTCCTGCTTTCAACAAATAATTATGCATGTCATTTTACTGTATGATTCTAGGTGATTTAGTAGAATCACCTGCCACCTTCTCCTGCATTCTTCCTTTTGAGAACTGATTTTTATTTCTGAATACAAGCATGAGCAGGAATAGTTGTCTTGCAGCAAAGGAAAGTAAGTGCTTTTGGTACAAGATGTCATCTTAAACCACTGTTGAACACAGTTCAAAATAAGAGGAGCCTTGGAATGGCACAGAAAAGAATATGCCCAGGCTTATAACTCACCCTTAGATCATTTCACTTTTATGTATTGCTCATGTTCATCTTTGTGTCTTACTTTTCCCTGTTCTTGGGGCAATTGTAACATGAATTTTCATTCAGCTAGCAATAAAAATGCATTTAAGAGCATTTTTCAGATACAAGTTTGTTACATATGAGAGACAAGATGGAACAACCATTCCTGAGAAATCAAGGAAAAAAAAAGAGTGCCTGTCATTTTAAGGTGGAACAGATTATAGATGTGACTACCTTAGATGAGGAACAGGCTTGATATTCAGTTGTGGCTTAGTCTTTCTCTATAAAGACAATGAGCGTTTTGAATTTCAATGAAAATGAAGCTAATCCATACAGAATCTTTTTGCTCCTCGACTAAAATCCTCATTTAAAGTCTTGCTGCAGTTTTATTTCTAACGTGTTCTGCTCCTGATGCAATGCAGTACTGACCCATGCTGCCATCTAGTGCCTACGGGGGAAAGCAGTAGGCTGCTGAATTTATGATTTTCATGTACGCTGAAAGAATAGCAATTTTTGAGCTCTGCTGCTGCGAGGGCTTTCTTATTACCTCAGTTTTAACCTTGAAATTAACATTATGGAAACTCGCCTTTTATAACACAAAACGCTGTCAGGAATGAGTACAAGTATGCACAGGAAGGAGATGGGGGGGAGGGATAGAGACATGAGGGAGACAGGGAAGAGCAAAACAAACGATAAACAAGGCTTCATGCTGTAACTAGAGGAGAAAAAATACAATGGGTACAGTTGCAGCTATCTTACTGTTCAGAGACTCGGAACAAGTGCACTGGAAGGGCCATCTGAACCAGCATAAATACAGCAAGGGATATAAGTGAAAAATATCACGACCTTGAGAGGAATAGAAAAGGCATAGAGAGAAAAGGTGAGGAAGAAGTGTTTGTGCACTCACTAAAGGGTTTGTGATTTAGCTGTAATCTTAATATTGGCTAAATAATACAAATAATTAATATTTTCCAATTAGTGCTTTAATAAATATGCATACATTTATACAACTAAAATTAACTGAAGGCCTTGAAGACTGCTCAGTCAATTAGCCTCACATGACTAGATATCCCAAAAGAGTCAAAAAGCTCAACCAAGGTAAAAAGACATTCATATGAGACACTATTTAAAATAACTATATGGTATAGTAAGGGTCTCTCAGAGCGTGCTGCACATCAATGTAAACATATCATAACTCATTATATTTAATTAAAATAATTATAAGGAAAAGACTTTGAATTCTGATGACAAAATAGAAACATGGGTCCATGATTACTTTTTCCTTCTTTGAAACACTTGAAGAGTATTCAAAAAGATTACTATATATCTGCATGTACATTTTCATTTGAAATATAATTTTAAAGGACTTTTATGTTTCCCCAAAACAAAGAGCATAGTTTCAATAAAGCAATCTTTCAATGTACACACACCTGTACAATCCCTCTTGGTAATTTGCTATTAACTAAAATTATTACTTAAACATTGGCAGTGTTTTTAGGAGTTGTCCTTACTTACAGAAATGAAAAATAATAGTGATTTTTAATTGAAATTCTTGCTTCAACTGTAAAATGCTTATTTTTAGATACTTAGATCTAGAAATATACTTGTAATTACTTCTTTTACTGAAACTAAAATAATATGCAAAGAAACATATGGCATCCTAGGTAGTTTCAGGATATTCAAAAATTTGTAATTTCCCTTCACAGATAGGCAGCAGACAGGCATATGCATACCATAAATAGAAACTTGTCTAAAGTTCTCAGGCAATATAGAAAACAATTATATTGGAAAAGCCAATATTTTTTTTTAAAATGCAATTATACAGTGACAAAAAAATGCATCATTGTCAATCATTCGATTAGATAGGACTCTAAAATGCCAGTCTAAAGTTATAAATGTAGAGCATATTGCTTCAAATAAGCAGAAGAATATACTTCAATCTTGCCTTACTCATATAAAATATTTGAGTCTACCAAACTAAAATTGGTTTCAAATGGACAAAAATGTACCTACTGAGCTCTAAACATTATAGAAAGTTTAGCAGTATTCACAGAGAAATAAAGAAATAAAGGCATTTTCCTTAGAACTTTTAAGAATTACTCTGGCAATGTTTGAGAATCTTCTTCCTTCTTTACACATTTTGGGAATATATCAACAAATAACTATATTTGATGTAATTTTCTTACCTATGCTGTTTTTCAGGAGATGTCATGTATTCTGTGTCTGCTTTTTATGTTGGAGAAATGGGTCACAATTATTTTAAGCTCTCCCCTTAAAGACAATTGCTGTTTTATCAAACTGTACAGATCTCAGTAGGAGTCACAAACCCCACAGAAACATAAGCTTGCCTATATTGTGAAATGTCAGGAATCAGAATGGTGAGAGCCAAAGAGAGTGCTGGCTCTCACTGGGAACAGCCAGTGTTTCTAAAGAATAATGTAAAAACTGATGATGGCTTAGAGTATTGAAAGCTTTTAGCATGCAAAGGACTCAATTGCCATTTTCCATCCTCTGAGGTCATGCTTGTATTAATGGCCTTGGTGCAACTGATCAGGTACATAACAAGTGTCTGGAAAAACCGTGCTGCAAAATAACATATTTTCAGGTCCCCTCTTTTTGTGAGCAGTGTTGCTTACAGAAACAGTTGCTGTTTCTGAGATCACTAGAGATTTGTTATTGTTGTGTTACCGTTCTTCCCTTTGACCCTTTTTATCCTTCATGCACAGAGGATAACCTTTATTGGTTTATCAGGGAATAAACATGACTAACAGTTTTGAGGAGCACCTGAATGCCAAGCCATGTCTAGCTGAGACAAATTTAATTCATTATGGATATAATTCTGATTACCTTTTCACATTTGTCAGTAAATAACAATCCAAACAAAACCTCCTAACTTCTGCCCCACTATTAGCAAAGTTAGTCACCCAGCAAACATTGGCACCACTCAACTTCTAAAAAGTCAGGATAGCAATCAAATCCCCATGACTCTGCTCCTAGCAACTGTCGGCATTCAAAATCATAAGCTGAATCATAAATATATTTAGCTTTCCATGTTGAACAATATTGTCACAAAAGTCTTGACAATGAATTTGTAATAAGAAGAGTTTTAACAGACATAAAAAAAAGATCACATGAATAATTTGCTTATAATCTCTGTTAGAACAATCAAAAAGTAAAGACAGCATTATGATGATAAATTAGCTATATAGAATGCATTTTAGATGGGAATGCAATTCTCAATAGCATAAACAGTAAAGAAAAAAAAAGATGCTTTTTCAGTTTTAAATATGGACTGGTACTTCTTAATGGGAATGAACAAAGCTGCCAGAATTTGCCTGGAGTTAGAATCCTATACAGCTGTATTTATTTATTTCTTTTAAATTAAATCTGTTCACATTAATTGCAAGTCTATAGACTGCTGAAGGTACCATATAAAACATAGTGAATAAAGCTTGAAAACTTGTCTTCCTCAGAGACACATTCTCTCTAGACCTAATATTAAAGTCATTGCAATGACATTTGGAATTTGGCTGCAATTTTGAGAATGGTTGTTTCATTTTCATTTTGAGGACTTGTTTATCCCAGACAGAGTGCAGTCAGCCTCCAAGATTACAGAGTTCACTGAAACTTTTCCCTTTTGTGGAAGCTAGTGCTATTACTTCTCAGACTTTGATATTAGTGCTCATAAGATTGTAACTAGTCTAGCTTTGATGATGAAGGTTAGAGAACTTCTGCCTCCAAGTTAAGGTACAGGACAGTCTTCCTCAAATTCTGCTGACATGGGGTA
Organism: Manacus vitellinus; assembly: GCF_001715985.3. Taxonomy (NCBI): domain Eukaryota; kingdom Metazoa; phylum Chordata; class Aves; order Passeriformes; family Pipridae; genus Manacus; species Manacus vitellinus. The sequence continues at coordinate 13,631,108 of NW_021940750.1, forward strand.
CCTGTGTTCTTCCTTTCTCTCATGTCTCACCTTTTCCAGAGGGATTATCAGCATAACATTGTGCAGTACTGTTTTGCTTAATGTTGTCTTCAAAGATTTCAAGGTAATGCCGAACTGACCAGGTTTGGATTTACAGCTCTTAAAATAATGAAATTTTTTTCTCTGACGTGTCATAGATGAAGCTAGTGGTATCCCTACTCTTGGCTATTATTTCAGGTGAACTGTTCCAGAGAACAACTATTCACTGGTGAAGACATGGAATTGACAATTCTGCATGGTTTTCCATGTTGTGTGGTTTCTGAATCAGTCTGAAAAGATCTCTGTTGTCAGTAGAAACCTCAGGGTTATCACTTTTAGTCTCACCAGACAGAAGATACCAAATGTTTTGGACAAAGTCAGTTTGGAAAAATACTGAGAAGAAGTAGTCATTTTATTCTTCAGAACAATTTTTTTCATGTCTTTGCATCCCTTCACCTCTTTCTGTTCCTTTTCCCCTGTCTTTTATCTCTAGAAATCATTTCGCTAGCAAGAATACATTGAAACGGCAAGTTTTATGTAGGTATTGCAAAATCTTACAGACTTTCAAACTGCACTTCTATGCACGCATAGATACGCCAGAGTCAAATGTATGACTTGTGTTGTATGTCTTACTGTAGAGTTGGTCTGGGGCTTTTTTGGAATTCTCTTGGCATTACTTGAATTTTGGCAATTGTGCTCACCTTTATAGGGAGCAGCCACATTTTTAATCAAGGAATTAAAATGTATAATTCTTTCAGCTAATTGCTAGTGAATGAGTTACAGATCAAGAATAATTCACAAACCCTATTCCACAGATAATGATAAATTCTAGAAAATTTCAGTCAAGTCACATATAATTCCTGAATGAAAAAAGAACTGAAACAAATCAGGAAACCAGTTTGTTGTGAGTACTTTGTCCTCTTTCTAACACATCTGAAATTTGACTGTTGGAGGATCTAATATAGCACAGTAAACTGTGGTCCTTGGCATAGTGAAGGTATTTGCTTAACTTTTGGCTTTCTAAAGTAACCTATATTGTCAAGGAAACAAGATAATGATCTGATCTGTACGACAGAAAGCTCAGGATGTAGCCCACTGTCTTCTCTCACTGTAGCTTACTACCTTTCAGCAGCTTCCATTTGCTAGTCAGGTTAGAAACGCTTAACGCGACTGCAGCATTGTTTCTAAATAAGGTGACTCTCAGTAAAACTAGCAAAAAGCTTACAGACCCATTTCAAACAACCACGCTAAGTTAAACTGAGACTCCTTTTCTTTCGAAAAGTTCCCAATGGACAGAATATCCTTTGAATTCAATGATCATCTCACAGACCTTTGCATAGTAAGACATTTTTCACATGAGATGTCTAGCTATCTGGATACAATTCAAAAAGAGGCTTATGCTTCAAAGAGCAGGAAAGCTGACTTAAGCTTTAGATTAAATACCAAAATCTCTTATCCTTCCATATTTGTCATATGTTATAATCCTTGCAAGAGTGGCCTCTGCAATAATAGGAAAAGAATTCTAAAGATTGGCTTGACAGATTAACAACGGCATTATACAGAAATGGTGGTTAGGGAACAGTTATGGGGGTTTTAAGTTTTATAAATGAGAAATGCTCATTTATATTAAAATGTACATGAATTTCCAATGGGAATGTTTCCTGACATAAAAGTCTTACTTCTGAGGACTGATTTATTCTGTAGCATATATGAACAAGAAACTCCCCCTGGGTAGTTCCCAGGGCAAGGACATATACTTTATGGATGTGTAATTCTAAAGAGGTTGATTCTCCTTCCAAATTTTGTCTTGTCAAAAAAATGGCCAGTGATAATTTTCTGACTGCAGTTCTAGGAAGATAGTTCATACTATATCTATAGTTTGGCTATAGGTGTGAGGGCTTATACACTGTGATTAAACTCTAGAATTTTTTTCCTTCCTATTACCTGAATTAGTTTAGTTTCCTCATTGAAACATTATTCCTTTAAAATAGACTTTTATTTTCCTGAGATAATCTATGATTTATTTTAATGAAAACATTTGAAATTGATTCACTTTTGGACATTCCTCTTTAAAAACCACACTGTCAAAATACTAATTATACAAGCTTGAACTCCATCTGATTCCCGTGTTAATTTCCATAATAAAACACTTTTCATATGTGTCACTGATTCATAAGGAACTGTTGCTTTTGTAAAATATAAATAAATATAACTCCTTGAGGTATTCTCCAAAACAGACACCTCTACCTTAACACCTTCCCTCTAAATCCCAGAATGATGCTGCCTTGAAAATGACCTGCAGAATCAGTTGAGAAGCCCTGGGAAATTCATTATCTCTGGGAGAAAGAAAGGTGTGTACTCCCTCTTCTCAGCATCCTTACTTGCCTTCGCCTTTCTCTGTGAGTAAAGAGGGTGCAGATGATTCAATTAGTGAAGAAATGAGTCAGTGGTAGAAATAAACTCAAGTAAATGTAACTTTTATGTTTCCCTGCTTAAGTATTTAGCTGCATAGAGGAAAATTTTAAAGCAACATTGTTTAGATAAAATTTCATCCTTATCATAATAGATGTACTTCACCATAGATTTTGAGATAGTTGGAGTAATTATTTTAAAGACAATTATATCCATTACTATTATTATTATTATTTCTAAACTGAAAATGGAATTATTGTATGCTTACAATAGATGTTAAATACATAGTGTACATAAATTTTCATGTGCTGGGATGTATGTATAGAAGACCAACAGAAACTACAGAAAAAGAACACATGAGGGATGCACATTACTAATAAACATCAGTTATTTCACAATTAACACTATTTTTCTGGCATTTTTTCTTTTTTCTTTTTTAATATATTTCTATACACTATATGAAATACATTTTTGCATGAATTTTGTTTTCATAAATAACATCTCACTAATATACCACAAAGAGGTGCTCTAAACCCACAGTAGCTATTGAGAGCTACTCTACCAAAACCAGATAGAACTGCTGCAAGCTCGCCTCAAGGTAGGAGTTTCTGATTTTAGTACTCTGTTTTTTAAGAAAAAAATAATTCTCATGGCAGTCACTGTGATAAAACTTGTGTCCAGCGGTAAAAACTTAAAATAATGAGATTCATAGCTGTCACCATATTAACAAGTCAGAGGAGATTTATTCCATGGAATAGATTTAGGCAGAATACTCAGCTATCCATCATCTTATTTTTCATAAATAATCTATTCAGTTGAATGTCTTTTTTCCCTGCAGTAATAACTATGTAACGAGTGAGTTGTTTGGCACAATTTTACAGAGGTTTCTGTCCTGATAACTGTGGTGCATGTGTTTAAAATACCATTTTTGTGAATTATTCTGTTGACTAAAGCTTCTTTACTTGCACATGTAAAGATGAGCATATATACGAGTCTTCACATAATCAGGACTGAAGAAACAAATTTCCCTGGAGATCTAATTTCTAAGTCTTCCTTTAATCTAATTGAAATTAGTCGTGTAATCCCAGTTTTAACAATTTTTCTGAATCCCATCACCATTCTGATGGTCAGAGAGGACAAGTGTGGCTGAGGCACAGAACTCTGAACACTGCATTATTCCTTGTGTGTATCCCTTCATACTAAAATAGATGGGGATGAAACTTGATTGCAGTCTCTGCAAGAACTATATGGCTTTGAGCTATTCAATCAAAAGAAGTCACCTGCTGTAATGGCATCATCGGGGGGGGTGTCTTCATGTAAGTCTACATTTACATGGAGACCATTGAAGTAAAAAATCTGAAATTCTGATTCTTCTGGAAAACTAAACCTACACATAGCACTGAAGAAATATTTTTCCATTTTGAGTTTGGGGAAATCTGGATCTGAATCGAGATGAAAGTTTATAGATCAAGTTTATTTGGAAACAGCACTTGAACACCCCTTTTTTTGTCATCATTTATTTCTGAATATAATTTAGAAAGTGATATACATAATACAGAATACGTCCCCTTCTGATCTGTATTCATTTTGTCTTATGTAAGCTAAAGTTTATTTCCCTATTGGATTATTAATGGTTCTCCCTATGAACCTCTTTGGTTATGAAGAGATATGTTTCATTGTCAAGACACTTGAATTTCAGTGTCAAAATTTAGCTTTGTATTTGTATTCCAATGTGAAAATATTTGGATACTTTGGAGCATTTAAATTTGAAAGTTTTCAAAGGAGATTTGCATTTTGTTTCCATATTATTTATAAAGAATCAATTCTGCATTTTGAAAGAGTACTGTCTGCAGTAATCAATATTTATAAATGTGAAGGAGGAAAGGAAGGAGAGAAGGGAGGGAGGAAGGAGAGAAGGGAGGGAGGAAGGAGAGAAGGGGGGAAGGAAGGAAGGAAAGAAGAAAGGAAGGAAAAGAGAGAGAGAAAGAAAGAAAGAGAGAAAGAAAAAGAAAGAAAAAAAGAAAAAGAAGGAAAGAAAGAAAGAAAGAAAAAACTTCCAAAATGATGCTCCTGCCAATATGTCCTATATTTAATAAATGACTTTTCAACCCATTTTGATTTTTATTTCAGTAGGCACTACCCTTCTATAATTGAAATATTATTTGTGCTAGTCAAAGTCTGCATGGTAATATAATTGTTTTGAGAGCTATACAGCACTGGAACACAAAATTTGCTTTGGGAAACTGCTAGATAAATAGGAAATTCAATCTGAATTCTTAAATCTAAAATATAAAGACTTACTGTACATGTTCTAACTAAACACAGGATAGATGAAACACAATTATTTAAAGAGAAGAACAGTAAGATTAGAAATACTGAAAAAAAATTTGCAATGGAAAAAATACAAACATCAACCTTAGATACAGATTTCAGACTGTACGTATGCTTCAAGTATATGAATGATCATACTGTGTTTGAATTTTTGCCTTGGTACCATCACTGCATCTCTTTTTAAGTGCATATTAAGTATTTTATTCCATTATCTTTTATGTCTAGATGCTTGCTAATTGAAGGTTCTTTAAAAGCTGCAGTGAATACTCTATGACTATAGAAAGCTCAGGCTGCATTGCCCGAAGTTGCATTAAGCAGAGCCTCATCAGCATTCAGCACCACTGCCATAGCGTTAAGCCTGGAAGAAGTGGGAAAAATTACCTACTGAAACATAAGAAGGGAAGATGAAAAGAGGTCAGCAAGAAGAAAGAAAGGCACCTTATTTCTGTTCTGAAGCGCCTTTATCTAATGGATTCCCTTCCCAAGCAATGTTGCAAATGGCAGGTGATGTGTTCTGCAAATAGATCAGCAATGTCACCTCTTAAATTGCACTTTTTGGCATTCAGGTGTTAAAACCAGTCAGCTGGTAGCCAGGCTTTATCTAAGGCTGTATTATAGAAAAAGAGTATATGTTAGATCATCTAGCAGTAATTACAGTAAAACACCTCTGGCTTGAGCCAGAATCACTGTTACTGTTGCTTCCTGCAGTGAATTCTGTCACTATCATATTTGCTTCCTTTTTCACTCCCAGGTGTCAGATATACTTGGCTAGGATTATTTTGCTGGGCTGAATTTGTTCCACAACTTCTCCAGAAACTGAGGTGATTGTTAGCTTTCTGACAGTTCTCAAACACTGAGATCTCAGTGAAAAATTGCAAAGATATATATCAAATAGTATTTTAAAAGGTATTGCCAAAGACATTAAATAAATTATGAGATACCCATTGTTAGACCTGCTCTAGTCACAGATGTAATATTTTTCTTCTTCCATTTTTTCCTTTTGCCATAATGATCACTGCAGCAAGTTGTAAATGCAATGAGTCCCCCTGCTATCCATGGAGAGAACACAGAAATTGATTTAAGATAATAATTTATGGTATTGTACTGTGCAAAGTTCAGGTGCAGTCATAAAGTCTTGCTAGTTTCAGAAGTCTGTAGAAAGAAAGAAGGGAAGGAAGGAAGGAAGGAAGGAAGGAAGGAAGGAAGGAAGGAAGGATAAGAAACAATCAAAGGAAGAAAGATTAGAAAGAGATTGAAGAAAAACATGTTATACCCCTTCTCACATATAAAAAGCATAAGAGAAATTTTATGTGCACAGATACTGTAACAGAATATTCTGTTGTTATTTGCAGTTTGTATAATTCTTGCTCATCTTATTAATTACCTAATATATTTGTATCCTACTGCTACTGCCACTTATGGTTTACTATTTGCATAAATCTATGTGGTTTATGTATTAATGTTCAGTCATAGTTTAAGTCTTGTGTAGCTTCATGAATTATTTTCACAGGCTATCCAAAGAACTGAGAAATGCTATGAGGAAAACCTACTGTGAGGGTCTGAACCCTTCCATGAGGGTTCAAGAGCTGGGGAACAGAGATACTGTCTTGGGAGATATATGAGGCAATGATTGGCTGAAGCACAGTTAAAGTTCACTGGATTGTATGGAGAGGTTGGGTGGTGGTGAGAAGGCTTGCAGATGCAGTGGAGAGAGACTGAGGGAACGTAATTTGTTAAGGAAAAGGGGAGAAAGAAAAATTTTTCTTATGTGAAGAAAAATCTTCACATAAAATGAGGAAAGAAATAAGAAGTTCTCTAAGCCTTTTCTGCTCTAGCCTTTCCCCTACCCTTTAACACAAATCACTGTCTTGGTTTCCTAGGTATAATGACATCTCTGTGCTCTTGATGGCAAAGTTCCTTTGCTCCTACATGTCTTCATTCAGTCAAGGCCTGACATTACTTAGAAGGCAAAAGAACAACATCATTGGTGCAGAAAAACTGCTTTTCATATCAGTAAGAAAAGCAGATTAGAATTCTTTGATTTCTCATTCTGTCAACAGGTGTAAAAAACTAGAGGGATCCACAGGTCAAGTCCTCAATAGGGAAAGTGGTTGCCTGCAGTCTCCCAAAAAATGCAAAGAAAATATACACTGTATTGCAGGAGAATGAATTAAAAGATTTTTATGTTAGTTCACTGATGTCTTTGAAGAGTTGCCTCAGCTCTAGCAGCAGTGATAAAGCCTTATTCCAAGGCAAAGATCAAAGCTTATGCTGGAGCTTAGTGATTTTTGCTTTGTGATTTTCGCTTTGTGATTTTCAACTCTCGTTTAAGTAACTGATGAAAATAGCATAATTTTTCAATTTCCAGTTCATCTTATCAAAACCTATTTTTTTGTTTTGGCTCATACTGTTGCCACTTAGACTTTGAAGAATGAAAATTACCACAGTCATAATGCTGTCAAACTTTCAATTGTAAACATACAGGAAATTTTTCCTTCCCCTTTCCCTTTCAGTAGTTTCTCATCTCTATCCAAACCAGACACCTGCATTTTCAATAACTGTCATTAATAAGAAGTATTTTCCTTCTGGTCTGTGCTCATTTCATCCATTGCAACAGCTCTCTGTTAGTAGAGGGACAGAAGAAGGGAACCCATACAGAAGTGTTATCAGAGCCAAGACTAAAACATGTTTAGGCCCCCAAAAAATCCAAGTTTACTCTAAACCATACAAAATAGAACCAATTTTGTGTTTGAAAAGTGGATGTCCTGTTGTTCCATTTCTGTGTCATGTTGGTTTTGCTTTCTTTTTTTTTTTATGGAAACATTATTTTCTCAGATACTGAAGTATCATATAGGTAATTTTTAAATCAAGTAAAATCAAACAACCATCTAATCAACTAGATGAATGTGATTGCCCCAGGTTGGTTTGATTTCGTATTTCAATACCTGGCCTCCATATAAATATTTGTCTTTTCACTTTCTGCAAAAATTTACATGAAATTATTTTTAAAATTAGTTTAAGTTAGGTAAGGAATACAAGAAAGGAACTAAAATGTAACTTCAAAAAGGTTTCAAGCTAATATTTTGAGTTTAACACAGTTTCAACAATTCATGGATTGTACATGATTTGTGTGGTCTCGAGTCTTTTATGCATGGAACAACTGCACATATGGCTGATCTACAAGTCAGAATCTATGAGGTATTGATGCTGGAATGAAATTTCAGTATAGGAGCCACGTGCAATGAGCACTGTTCATATTTAAAGTGGATAAAAATGAAATCTAAACCAGTTTTTGATTCACACAGAAACTTCATTTTACTTACTGGTAATAGGGATTCTTTGAGCAGCAATGACATATCCTTTTTTATGAGGTTGTTCTCTGATTGGCTGAATATTACAAGAAGATCATTCCCCTAACCAGACTCAGTGCTGCTTTTTCACACTATTACATTAAGTAATTTATTTCTACTGAATGAAGATTCTCTAAAGAAAGTTATTAAATCTACATGCATCATTTGATACAACAGAAATGAAGTCCCAACAGTAGAATACTTTCTTAGGAACAATGTTTTTCAGTGTCCATGAGCATTTACTTTCAGTAGGTGTTTGGCATCTCTGTCTATATGTGTTTTTTTAACAATAAGTTACTGCCATCCTATGACAGTGTCTTAAACTCATCCAACTTATCCTATGAATTTTAAAATATAAAAGCAATAAAACATATTTATTTATTCTAAATTATATATATTATTTATATCAAATATAATATATATTTATTAAATATGAACATCTATATAAAGTTGTGGCTTGCTAAATAACTGAGGATGACCAACATATTTCTACTTCCACTGACTTGTGAATCTAACAAGATATTGACAACAATTACCAAAATTTCTACTCTTTATTCAGAACAAGTTTATCTTTCAACTTCTTTGAGCTAACTGAGGTGACAGGAAGGAAAACTTGCTCTTTATAAAGCTGTTCCAGTTACATGAGTTGGTACACTGGAAATGGGACCAGTGGTTTTATCTAGCTCAGATAAAGAGGTAGGGTGAATCATTGAATCTCATTTCAAATCATTGATATAAATATTAGAGCTGATTACTACTACTCTTTGAATCCTCAAGGACTACAGCTAACTTAGATTATTGTTTCCTGAATATGTCATCCAGGAAGGGGAAATGGACATTACAGTCCAATCCTCTACAATGAAGCCATATTTTAGTGTGAAAGTCTGGCCCACAGAAGGACTTTCTTTACAGACTAAGAAAGTATGACTTTGTATATGAATTTTCTATTCTGATTTTTTTTTTCCCACACTTACCAATAACGCACTTTAGCATCTTCCGGGAAAGTACTAAACACAGGACTAACATCTGTTACTTGGTGAAAATACTATTCCTGATTCTTGCTGCTGAGGTTTCTTTTTTCTTTACCCTCGTACAACACCACAAATGTAATTCAGTGTCTCTCTGAAAGCAATTATTTTCTTTTTTTTTTTCTTTCTGCATGAATTAGAAACTTCACTCACCTCAACTTACATTCCTAAGCAAAGAAAAATGAAATCATGTAGCTGTGTACCAGCTGCTGGCACCTGATGATGCACCATTGCAGCATTCAGAATAAAATGGGGTCTATATTCAGTTAACCTGAACTTAATATGTACTGTGAGTGAGTCAACAGCATGTTCTTTATAAAGCAAAGTAGTGTGGCAACTAGTTTTTGAATGTTGCAAAACATTATAACAGTTTTAATAATTTCTAAAATAAAAGAACATGCTCTTTTCAATTGCTGAAAATGAATGGAGAAAGACAGATGAAAAAGGGGAAAGAGTTTAAGAATCCACACTTGCCACTCCTGTCCAGTCTTGCCTTGCCTTAACAAGCTCCTGACAATCTCTTCGAAATACAGGTATACTCTGAGAACCTGTTCTTGGCTTTGAAGGCACAAGCACACTGCACTGCGTATCTTATGCATGTGACTTCAAATGCAGTAGCAGATTATAAAAGGTAAGTGTCAATGCAGACTCATGTATCCAAGGAGAAGCCTGAACTCTCACAATAACTCAAGTATACTAATATTTAAATAGAAATTTTATATCACTACTGTGTGATAAGATGAATTGTCAGGTTGCAAAACAAATGGTAATAACATTACTGAAGAAATAGTAGGACTATGAAGTTACAAGGTATCATAAACCCCAAATTTTTTAATACCTACTTCTGTTTTAATTTGAATATATTTTATGTTGAGACACTCAAGACCTGGACCACAGCCAGGAAATGCCTGTATAGACAGTGTGCTCAATAAGTGCTATTGTTTCTCACCTACACTGAAACCTCTTTTTGATTGAATGAACAGAATCCAGGATCTTATCTATTGACAATTTAAATCAGTGTGTTCTGATGTAGAAACAGAATAAGCAAAGTAAAGAGGATACTCCAAATAATCTCCATTCCATTAAGATAAGGTGCCATTGCTTCACTCCATTTTGTCATTTGCTTAGGTAAGTTTGTTTGCTTCTAAAGGTTAATATAGATAGCAGATGAATTATGTGTCTGTACTTCATGAAGGGGGAAAAGGTTCTGAGTGATAATACATGAGGTGTAGAAATTAAAAATTCCAAACAGGAGAATTCCAAAGGCTAGTTAATAATATTGAGAGCTGTTTGCTTGTTTGGTTTTGTTTTGTTTGTTTTGGGGGTTTTTTGTTCTTTTTTTTTTTTTTTTAATCAGTACAGTTTATATTTTTAAAGAGGTTTTTTTCCTGTCTTATTCTTTTTTTCCAAAGAAAAATCTTATGTGGCATACATACAGCAGATTATTTTGAAACATATTTTGAAATAACAGAGTGTAGATTTTCAGGAAGCCTGAGAACCTGTGTAAATCTGGGCAGAGTGTGTCTCTCCCGAATGCAGAGATCCAGAGAAATTCTGAATTGATATACAAATTAACCAGCAAGTGCCAGGAACAGTACAACTGCAGTGGGGGGAAGCTTTGGATGAACAATTTTGCTTTTCAGAAGAGTCAATTAAGTGCCGTGGAGCGTACAGTAACTCAACTGCTCCAACACTCAAGCTGGCACAGTTTCAGTGACAGTGGCATCTACCTCTACACTGCATTGCAGTAAAGAATGTAAACTTTAACTTGAAATGAGATTGAAGGGGCTACGAGCAAGTTGTGACTTGCCTAAACAAAGAGAATTTCCCTTCATTTCTCTAGTAGCAATCATCAGTGCTATTTCCATAAGGCAAAGTTGCTGGTGGAAGAACTACTTTGGCTGAGTTTAGGTCAACTAGTTTACCTCTGCTGGGAAAAATATAGCATGACCACATTCATCGTCAAACTCAGATAGCAAAGGACCCAGAAATTTGGCACTTCATGTACTTGCCAAATGATGCTGTCATTTATTATTGTACGTTACTCAGGGTTTACTTTCTGAGTGATTTAATTTTCTTTTTCTCAAGAGAATTTCTATGGAAAAGATTATGGGAGAAACTTTGCAGAGCTACTCTTACTTTGTACCTTTCTTCTAGTATAGTTCATTATCAACCTTGAAAAATGTTTGATGTCATAAATAGTAATGCCCAGCAGAGGAGCTTGAGGAATAATATATTTATTTTTATTGACCACAATACCGCTATAATTTTCTACAGGCTGATGCTAAAGGCTTTTTTTTTTAGGTTGAATCAGCTGACATTTCCTTTAATACTCAAAATTCTAAGAGTGCTTTTCCCACAAGGGAACCAAAATTCAGTATCCCATCTGGTTTTCAAGTTCAAGATTTTTTTTCCTCAAGTATTTATGCATTGAAAAAGCTGCAAACTAGCTACATGTAAAAGATTAAGAATGAAACTCATGTAATTAAAGACCCATTTTGCCTGTCATTCCAATGCTTTGCCCTTCTGTTGATTCTCTTTCAGCTTTCACCTCTTATTTTGGAGAATTGTCTAGCATTGTACATTTCAAATATAAAATTGTTAATATGGAAGGTAAAAATTTAGAATGAGACAGAAAAGGTATATATTGTAGCCAAAAAGGTATGAGGAATGTAATTTCATTGATATTAGTCCATACAATCCTGTTCATCTGGGATGGCATGTAGGCCTCTAGGATTTATTATTAATGATTAAAACTCATAGCATGGCATTCTTTTTTTATTGTCCTTTACAACCTGTCATAATATATTCAGCCTTTCTACATGACTTTACAATCTGAACATTTGAATCTCAAAAGCTTCAGTCCCTGGCGAGGTTCTAGGGAAACTTCCTTTTCCCTGATGACATACGTAAGAAATAGACTTCTCAAAAGAAAAGGACTTTGATTGGCAGCTAAAATAAAAAATTAATTGGAAGTATTCAAGCTCAAAACCATCTTCAGGTTGATGGATATGGCATTATACATGAAATGTCAGCAGATACTGATTTAGGATAAAGCTGAGCATGTGCCAGAAAAATAAGTATTTTTTTTATTAATCACATATAGTCAAAATCAAGTTATGGTCTAGGGATTACAGAAACAAAAAACACAAGGAAAGGCGTTACAGGTTTGCTTGTTTTAAAGAAATGACCTGGCTGGGAATTTTTTCCCTGTCCCAGTGTGAAAGAAAAGTGTTGAATGAGGCAGAGGGAAGGAGAGGGAGGTAGCTGGTAGCCCCACATTCCAAGCTAATTGTCTCAGAAGACCGTGGGGGGGAGTTGAATTTTGCTCCTGGCAAAACTGCTTCATTTTTTTGCTCTTGTCCGGGACTCAGGGAGGGGTTGTGTGGACAGAAAAAAGCTCCAGGTTTTCATCTTTGTTTTTGGCCAAGTTGCCTGGTTGCCTTGGCCCTGGTTCGCCTCCGCTTCCCTCAGCCCCAGCCCTGCCCACTGTCCGGTCTGCTTTGGATTTCATCAGAGAAGCCAGGGCCATCTGCGGAGAAACTTCTGAGAAACTCCTCCGTTCCGGTATTGGCAGCAACTTGTACCCATCATGCAGCATGGGGGAATCCCAGCCAGAGCCAGCCGCCGACAGCGTGAGTCCCCCTTTCCCCTTTTCTCCTTCCCCTTCCGGCTTGTGAGGGAATCTCCCTCCGGCTTCTCCCGCCACCTCAGAGCCCAACAGCGCCCCCTGCCGGCCACCACCGAGCACTGCAGGCTCTGCCCCCCCCCCCGGGATCCAACAGCGCCCCCTGCTGGTCGTGGTTGGAATTGTGCCGAAAGGCAAAAGACTTTTTCTTTGGGTGGGAATTTGGGTGCAGGATTGTAGTTTGTTTTTTGTTCTTTTGGTGTGCTACCTATACACATATATGCTTTAATAAAGGGCTGCTTTCTTTTTCTTTCTTCGCATTTCTTCCACTGGACCCTCTTAATTTCGGATTTACAATTGCTTAGAGGGGGAAGCTTGGTCTTCCTCATAACTCACCCTCCTTAGCAAACAGTTCTGTCTCGTTAAATTGAGACAAAAGAATACTTTGAGGATATCCAAACTAGGCTGTTGGCCTCTATCCAACTACCGTTTACTGTGACATTGGATAAAGTTGGTAAAAAAAAAAGGAAAAAATAATGAGTTTGCTTCTTGGTAAGAAAATAGGAGACATTGGAAGATTAGGATAATATGAACCTGTAAACTGACGAGGGTGTTAGGAACTGGGAAAGAATGAGGATAATTGAATTTAAAACTCGTTTGATTCTATCTGGTGCCTAAGTCAAAAATTTTTTAAGGATTCCAGATTCCTCAATCTGGTATCTTTCCTAATTCAGGAGAGCAGATGTTCCACACCAATTCTTCCATTTTCTTTTATTCATGCTAAAAAATGAGCCTAGATTAAGATAAGAGAATGAAATTTATGGCATGTAGTGAATACAGATGCACTTTATTTCCTGACTTTTATAGAGTAGCAGAAAGTTCTCTTTTTTAAAAAATAAAATAATGTCACTGGTTTCTACCTCCTCCAACTCCTGCTAAAAATAGAAGATAAATTTAACAAATACGCTATGATTCCAGTGCTTGTCAACAGAAAAAAACCACTTCGTTTTTTTCTTTAAAAAAATGGAGAAGTTTCATTAGATTATTATTTAAACTCGGTTCAGTCCTCCTGGAATTTTCAAATTGACTGCTGAAGGACAAATCTTTTATTTGTAATGTTTTTACTTTTCTCAAGTTCTTATTTCTGCAGGGAACTCTGTAGATAATGTTTTTTCATGTAGATATATTCAGAGACAATAAATATTTTCTGTATAGCAGTGGCTGCATAATGAGATATTTTCTTCCTCTGTTGTGTAACTTGATACCAAGATCTGCCAATTGCCATGTTATGATTTTGCTTTGAGATAATTTGTTACATTTCTTTCTTTGCTTTGAAATCAACATGATAGGTTTGATACATATAAAACATTTATACCATTTAATAATTGCAAAGAGCTTTTCTCTTTGTTATTATTGCTGAACATTTTTAGGTGTGGTTCTGTTTGGCACTTAATTCTGAGCATAACCCACCAGATGCAATAATTTATGCCTGTAAGAAATTAGACTAGTGAACACTTATTTTCTGAACATTGTCATAACTAGATTTCTGTAGAGTTCCTTCTAATTTACATTAATTTTAATTATATTTTTCGTCTCATTTTCCTTGCACAATTCAGCAGGGACAGCATAGAAATTAAGTCTAAATACCGATCTAAAAATTGTAATATTCAGTCTTCTCATTTTTCAAGTCTACTATTTTAGAGATATTTGGAAATAAGTGTATAATACTGTTTCTTTGAAAAAATAGAATACCAGAGTTCTTTATAAGCTTCCCACGACCTTTCATTTTGGAGTAGATTCCTGTATGAGACACTTCTGCTGGAGTGATTTGACTCTGCAGAATAATATAGTTCTTAAATAAGAGTATGAATAGTTTTTCTTTTTACTTGCCTGTTTTAAATCAAGAGAAAACTTTTTTAGAAGAGTTTAGTTTGTCAACTAGTGTCCCCAGTTCTGTGTAGAAGTGTCAGAAAACCAAACTATATTTGTAGCTTTTATAGTCCCGTAACAACATTTACGGGAGGATGTGTCATGAACAAAAGAACAGCTCATGGAACATTTGCAGGATGGGCTGATGCATCCACAATACAGTTTGCTCATGTATGAAAAAAGGAGGAATGAAAAAATTGTCCCTTTTGTCTATCTACAATAGAAACTCCTCTTTAAAAAAGAAACATCTCTTAAATTTTAATCCATCAACACTTGGAGTATCATCAAATTACACTCATTAATTTTGCAAGTGACACCAAACCCGGGGGGAGGTGTAGGGAGTGGACCAGGGCAGGGCTTCTGTTGAGAGGGACCTCATGAGGGTGGAGGAATGGACTAATAGGAACTTTAAGAAATTTAAGAAAGACAAATGCAGAATCCTGTACCTGGGAAGGAAGACCTCCTTGAGACAATGCAGGCAGGAGACTGACTAGCTGGGGCACAACTCCATGGCAAAGACCTTGGGGCTCTCAGGAAGAAAGTGACCTAAACATGAACCAACATAGTTTCCTGGCAGCAGAGAAGGTCCTCAGTATCTGAGGTTGTATTCGCTGAGGTAGAACCAGTATTTTGGGAAAAGTTATTATCTACCCTGTACATGGCATTCCTTAGCCCAGACTTAGGTAATATGTGCAGTTTGGGTCTCAGTTTACAAGAAAACTGGAGTATGATTTACAGGCAAAACACTGGTAAACTCCAGAGAACCACCAAGATAATTGGGGTGTGGAGTACATGCCCTGTGAGGAGGTGCAGAGGGAACTGGGGTTGCTTAGAAGGAAAAGAAGTGGCTTGGGAGGGACCTGATAGCAGCCTAACAATAAATCTCAGGAGGACACTGACCAGAAGGCTGGATTTATCAGTTTATTTCCAGTAGGAGAACTGTAATATGAAACCAATGAATTTGTAGAGTAGGGTTTGTCTAATATAATTGATCATAAAGTTATTGTACTGTAAATCTTTACTGAGTTTTAGATAGGTGTAGTGTCTGAGGAGTGCTTCATTTGTTCATAATTTGGAACATCTAATTTTAATTTCCAAGAAGTCAATAGCAATCCAAAATAAAATGAGACTGAAAGAAGTCTTAGTGAAATCTTTACGTGGATATAAAATAGCTTCTTATTTCTTTTATCTGGAAGTTTTGAGCAGACAAGTATTTTCCAGCATAGCTATCAACACTTCCAAACAACTGAAGAAATAACATAAACTAGCACAAAAAAAGAAGCTTCCCATACTCACTGTGTTTTCATTTAATATTCTTGATGTTAATAAATTATTTCAATAGAATGTAATAATAATAGATTTCTCTATGACAGGAGCAAATTTTCATTTAAAGCAAGACCATCCATTATAATCAGAGACACAGTACTTAAACTGAAGATCACCACTCAGTTAAAATAAAAAATAATGAAAGTGTCATCTTTAATAGAAAATGTCATATGAATACATGACAAGTGGTGCATATTCAAAATGTTTTCTCTAAGTCATGTATGTAATTTTAGATTTTAGAATTTAAAAAACACTTTACTGCTCTTCAGTTGCCATGGGACACTACATCTATATTTTTATTTTTATTTGACACATCAGAGTCCATAAAGCTACTTAACTGTATGGTTTTTTTGACAGTAGACAACCACTGAAACAAATATGCATTAAATCCACAAAGAGTAATTACAAATGGAAGTGGGCAGACACAACTTAAAATTGTGTTTGATTCTGAGGACTTCTGCAACATAGAAAATTTAGAAAGGGCTTTGAGTTGTCTGTGAGTATCAGTGTGACCCTGAGACTTAATACCAAAACCTTGGGCAACACAATAATAAAATAAAAGATAAAGATTTGTGACTCCATTATTTGGTACAGATCTGTAAAGGAAATATTGCTGTCTCAATCAAGGAGGCTAGCATAATATTTTGCAACTATGTGCTCAGGATTATGGAAATAGTGTGGTTTTGACTATAAAAAGTTTATAGAGAAATGAAAAAAAGTGCAATACCTGTTCATCATAAACCTGTGCTGAAACAAAAAGGGTCAAAATTTTTATTTTTATTTGTCTATTGATCATATTATGCTACCTATTACTTATTTAATTCTTGCTATAAAGAAGAATATGAATCACTAAAAATCATAATAATATATATTTTTTTAATCTGGTTCATTTCCCAAACACATACAAGAGTATTTTGTTCTTCATGAAAATGCCCCACCTCTCATTAAATAAAATGCTGTGATTTTTCTCAAACACCATCTACAACATTGTCACCTTTTCTTAACTTTAAAGTAAAATTATACTATATATGATTAGTGAGTAATATATATTGATTGATGATTAATTAGGTCTTCTAGGAGCAAGTCTGCTCACCAAGTATATACACCGTATATTCCAGCATCTGTTGTTTTAATTGCAGAGCTGTGTAGGGCATGTATTACCTTTTTATTCAAAGAGAAAACATTAAGAGGACACTTCAGAAAGACAGAGAGGGAGATAGCACCAGGACCCAACAGTACACATTAAAGCTTTCTACGTAAAATGAAAAAATGAAGTTGATTTACAGGTCACAAAATGGAATAATGTCTCATTGTAATCTATATTGGAAAACTAGAAAGTGACAAATATAGCTTAAAGAAAATGCTAGATCCTGGGCAGAACAGTCCATTAAACCATGCAATACAACAGAATTGCTTTAAATGATATCTTAAGAGGATTGTAGAATGATGTAAGTAGGTACATACAGCATGCTAGAGAAAAACAACCTGAACACCAGAAATCTTCTGCATTTTATTAAAAATTTTAGAGCATACTGACAAGTTGAGGCTAGAAGAGGCAAATCAGATTTTATGATTTGGCCTTTTTTAAAAAAATAAACTTTATTTTAAAAGCAATCTTTAGTAAAAGCTTTCTTACAGAAGGTCACTAGTTAAAATGAAGAATACTTACAACAAGGAGTGAAGTTCCAACATGAATAGAAATACAGCACAGCAGTAGAAAGTTAAACTGGTAGTTGTAGACAAGAATAATTGTAGTAGAGGCCAGGAAGAGCTCCAAGTCCTTGCATCTGGACCCTATCAGTTTGAATGCATGCATCCCTAATTCCATTTAATCAAGTTCTGTTCAAATACTATACACAGAGTTAAAAATAGTATATTTGCACTACTCCTCTGTACTGACACTAGATGTTACAGGAATATGACATAAAAGCTACAGCTGTTAGAGTTCTCCGATTTCTCTTGTTTAACAAGAAAATTATAAAACATATTCTGGTTAAAAATGAGAGCAAAGAAAAATATAACCAGGACTAAAGACTGTCATAAACCCATTTCTGAGTTGCTTCAAAATCTAATCCAAGTTCAGGAGGAGACCTTCAATAAGGTGATCTTAAATTTCAAATTAACAATGAGAAAATAACAATTAAAAATAAAAAGAGAGAGAGAATGGGAATCAACCTGTTAGTTTGTTTTTCCCTCCTAATTTGGGTGTTTTCTCAGCTTTCTGTATAGAGCTGATATTGAAAACTATTTTTTTAGAAACAGGCTTGAAGTGTAGCGTAAGGAATAAAAGAAAAAAAGTCAACCAAACAAACTCTGCTTAATAGGGTCCAGATAGAGTAATTCCAGGGTTTCACTCTATTTTAGAACAGAGAATTAGAACACTATGTAATTCCATCCACCCAATGTGACAGTGCTCCATGGAAATGTGCAATTATATACTTATGGTTGTCTATGCTCTTTATTTACAGATATAAATCTCTAATCAAAACTATTTTTATTGAAAGCACCATAGATAAATGTATACAATATATGAAGTATTAAATAGAGACATTCCAATATTTAACACTGCAAAAATGTGATATTAGAAAAGTAGTCGTAGGCATGAGGAACTACTAAGGCATGAGGAACTACTAAGGCATGAGGAACATATTTTATTTCAATTTTATGAATAAATCTCAAAAGCTGTCCTAAACCTGGATATCACTTAAGAGATTGACACACTGAGAGCATAATCTCTACTATCAAACCTCTCAATTTCTAATTTCTGAAAGATTTTGTCTCTTCTCTTGGCACTGTTAGTGGGAATGCTGTTGATTCAATATCCTTCAGTCTATGGGCTTCTCTGAAAAACCTGTGGAGAATCCAGGAACACATGAGTTCCACTGCAGTCAAGAAGGGATAAAGTAATTTGTTGACATGGGCATATTCACTGCTACCTTGCTTTATACCTGATGTTGTAGTGTTTGGTGACCTTCCTTCTGCAGCAACAGTTCCACTTTCCTAACAGAGATTTGGATAACACTTTGAAAGCTTGGGTCAGGTTATTTAGGAACATATTGACAATTCTGCTGTCTAACAGCAAGGTCAAATCAAGGTGGTATTAACAACAAATGCAATACTCACAGCCATCCTGGGGCTCAGAGGCAAGGGGTAAGTGAATCAATGTTACCATATCCTCAGGCACCACCAACACTTGACTAATAATGCAAGTTCGAGTGATGGGATGGAAAAAACTGAGATCTATGTGTCAGAGTCTTAAAAAGTTTCCCACTTTAAATTTCTACTGTCCTTAGGCATTACAATGTTTTAACATGCATATCTTTAATCTTGGCATTTTCCTTAGATTTCAAAAACTATTAGTGTGTGATGTCATGTTTACAGCTAAAATCAAATAAAAATACATCAATGACACATGTTGATTTTATAGTCTAACAGTCAACATGAAGTCAGAAACAAAATGTTTTTTGGACACATTCTGTAGGATAAAACAGCATTTATATTATGTATAAAAAATAGAGTAAACCTCTAATAAATGTAAATACTAAATTCTTTTGGGTTTATACTGTTCTATTTTAGAGCCATAGCTTTGAACTGTGATTTATATCTGTCTCCTATTCATCTCAACAAAATTTTCTTTTAGATAAATTTTGTTGGACTTGCTATAGATATAGCTCCTTTTCCCCCCAGTTCTAGCTCCTTATAGTGTTTTGTCTTTTTTTTCATGTGAATAAAGTATTGTTTATTTGGGCTTGGGAGAAGTCTTATCAGCAATTATAAAAGCCTGGCTCTCTACTGTCCAAGGAAAGGACAAGGGCAGTGAACAGAAACTGAAACACAGTATATTCCATTTAAACATAAGAAAAACCTTTCTTTATGTTCTGTGTGGTCAAGCATGTATATGGGAATGGCCAAGGTCTCTAGAGTTTTCTTCCAACTGATTTTGTAGCTCTTGGTGTGGTGCCAGAGTTTACTGTGTGTACAATGAAGGCTACTGGTTTGCGTCACATCTTTCAGGATAACATACACTGCATTAGCACCTTAATCTTAAAATTACTACACTTTGTAAGTCATCTCCGTTTTAACCAGCATATTTTTTCTGAATCCCAGTGAAGTACTTTAGAAGACCTTATTAGAACTGCCAAGTGTCTGTTTTAGTTAGAAGTTACAAGTGAGTAAAACTCTTTCCATAGCTAGGACTAAAGTACAATATTTGCATTAGAACCACAGAGAAAATCTTCTAATTAACTTAAATACAGCATCTTATCTATGTTTGACTCTCTGTATACAGTGATGAATTACCACCAATAAATTTATTTCAGCCATGTTATCCTCTCTGACAAAAGAAGTGTCACAAATTTCAGCTGGTCTTAGAAGTTAAGAACTCCAATGATTTTAGTTGTAACTTTGGGATGTTCAGATACAATTGAAATGGTTTAATCAGCACATTTTCATGCTACTTAAGAAATGTATTTTTAGAAAATACAATATAAATAAATATTGGTTGGATTTTAAACTTGACTGTTATTTATATGTTCCTGCACTTTGTAACATCCACTTTCATTAATGTGGTGGACAGGAGAGATAGCCCTTAAATATTATAAGAAGCAATGTATATAATCTGTGTCACAAGTGTGTTAATTACAGCCTGTAAAAATGTTTGGCTCCCATGTTTAAGTCCAATTTCTGACTAAATAACTTCAAAAATCTAAGTGACTCCAAAGTCTAACCAAACACTTCCAAGAAGGATTTATAAATGCTAACATTTCCAGAGGAGGTATGAAAACTTGTAGGGCACGTAAACTGCAGATTAGGCAGCCTCCAAGTAGGCCTGGACGCATTAGCCCTTAACAAACTTTACAGGACAGTGCAGATTGTTACATTATTAATATCTGTATTTAAAGAACTATCAAATATAGTGGACACATGCTTGGTTTAGAAAACACTTTTTTGTGTATACAGGTAGATTGTATCTTAACTATTTTCTGTCTATGTATTTCTGTTGTTTTTGTAATGGTGGACATTAGCAAAAAGGAGTTTTATTGTTTTGCAACACAGTTCTTCTCCAAAGCTATAATTCTCAATGTCGTTGCAACAGTTTGTCAAATAAATTATCAAAATAAAAGATTATTAAACTAAATCATGGGGCTAAGAAAGAAGATCATAGAATCAGAGAATCATCAAGGTTGGAAGAGACCTTCAAGTTCATCAGGTCCAATCATCAACCCAGCACTACCAGTGTAACTCCTAAACCACTAAACTATATAACCCAGTGGTTATCTATAGTCTTTACTAACTGCAATATTCCAGGTAGGGTTAATGATCAGTTGTGGAACCAGTGGTTAAAATACAGTGAGTGGAAGGCTAAAGCTTTTTTAAGACAATTGTTGTTAGAGTAAAATACAAAAACTTAATCATAGAAACTTCTTTTTTATAAATTAATATTTCCAGTTCTGAAGATTTTCCATCTGCATCTTTAAGATGTGATTCCTGTAGGATATCTAGAAAGTGTTTCACAGTAATTTTTAGAATTGTAAAAATGTCTTTGACATACTGTATGTTCTTCAATTTGCTTTGCTGCAAAATTTAGACTTTTTTTTCACATGCATTTCAATGAAGTTTCATCACTCAAGTGTAAAGAAGAAAATTTATGGTCACACATCTATTATTCTGTAGCAGAATGAATTAACTTGACTTAAAAATTGACCCATCAGCTTTAAAATAGGTCATGAGTCTCTCATCCAATAGCGACACAGTCCTGAAGACTTAGTACCCTGGAAATTCTCCCTGCAGTCTGTATGACACCCTTACCTTGTTTCCCCCTAAACTGAGAAAGAAAGAAGAAAGAGTAGGATTCACTATGAATGAATCCATATTCATCAGGAGGAAATTTCTTTGGAGGGTTTTTGACAGAGATAGACTTGGGCTCATTGGCCTAGGCAGGTCTTAAAATGCTACCAAAGTCACTTCTCTACTCTCATGGACCAAAGAGGAAAACTAGAGAATTTAGTCCCACCAGCCCTCAGTCCAGTTTGTGAACATAGCATAATATCTTTCTGAATCATGTTAGGAAATCTTGTTTAGGACTGTACATCATAATGTTTGTGGTCTTTGAAGATAAAATGTGTTCTGGAAGGAAAAAGGAAATTAAAAGCTCCAGCAATTAATTCTTTCCTCCCAATATTCTCTTCTTGTGACTTTTGTGTCCGGGTACACAACACAGTGAGGTTTAAATGGTATATCATTGGAGTAATAACTAATTTAAAAAATTTCAGGTGAAATTTTAGAATTAATTCTATCAGAAATGACATGTTAAATTATGTATTTAAAGAATTTGGTCTTAGTGAAGAAATTGGACTCATGTTGTAGGGTCATAAGATGTGTAACACTAAGGAAGACAGACAACAACTGTTGTTAAAACTGTCTGCAGATTCGACATTTAAACTTAGGTATCCATGGAAATGTTAAATAGTAAAATGCAGTGTGAAGGAAGATCTTATTTCTATAAGATGTGCAAATGTCATTTGAGTATCAAAACATTGCACCAGTGTCATTGTGCTAAATTGTTCCTGGTCCTCAGGTCCTTGTACTTTCTTTGTTTCCGTATTTCAATCATAGAATTTCTTACGTAATTTTTTAAAAAATGTATTTATTTTCTGGTATTTCAGATATGTTGTATTTTCTGTATATGTAGTATAATCTTGTTTTATTGTAGTAACTTAGTAGCTTCCTTGACGTTTAGTATTGCACAACATAAACACTGAAAAGGAATAAAGGAGAGGGGCTAGTGAGTCTGTTGTTAGTGGAAAATGGTTTAAAAGTATGTTCAGAAAATTGTTTTCTGAACTGTTAGGAGTAAAAAGTTAAAAATTTTATTTTCTAACTTTTTTTGCCAAACATTTCATTATTTGATTTAGCAAGGTTCTGTGTGAACAAAAGTTACAGATCAAGATTCTTTGTCTTCACTTGAGTACAGGATGAAGCTCCTTTATTTTTGCATGTGCAATGAATACAGATAACGGAGCTTTGATTTTTTGCTTTCTGCATCAGGAGCTTGATCCAAGGCCAGCTCAGTGGAAATGCTCCTATTGATTTCAGTGGCTTCAGATCAGACTTTAATTCTGTTGTGACTGGATTGAAAACCAATATACTTATCTCTTTGGAATTTTACTTACTTAGTTTATTTTAAAAGGTTTTGTTTAATTCTTTTCCCATTGCAATTCAGGAAATTATTCAAATAATTCAACCTACTTCCTATTTAACATATGTTGTTATCAGCTGTCAAGATAATGAAATACTCAATATAAATTTAAACACTTAAAATGACAAAAATGTTGCTGATAAGAATAATAGAAGAAACAGAAAAGCAGAAAAAAAATTTACAGGGATAATTCAAACCACTTCATCTGCAAATAATGAGAATTTAATGAGGTTGATATGCGAAAAAGCTCTCAGTGCATAAAATATTAATTTTTCACATTAATTTTCTTTTTAGCAATATTCTTAGGACATTTAAGAGAAAATTTTAGGTTTTAAAAAGTTTTCATGGAATATTTTCCTCACTCCTAGAAAAATCAGTTCACCTGTGGACTTCTGAAAGGAACATTTCATTAAGCGTCTGATCTGCCAAACAAAAAATTAAAGCTCAGGAGACTCATACCCTATAAACAATAGACTGGCTCTCTTAATTGAAAATCTGAAACTGAATTCTTGTGGTATAGAACATGCCCTTTGGATAAGTTTTGTAAAATACAGAGACAGAAAAGAAATAACAAATAAGAAAGTGACATTATGACATTGGTCCCCACTATTTGGACATTATTCTTTCAGATCAACTATTGGGAAAAATTTCAAGCTGATTATCATAGTGATTGAAGTACACAGGTAACACCACCAGTGAGAGAATTGTTCCATCTGCCATAGACGTCTAGATTTATTGAGATGAATTATCCCCTGGAGGCACAGGGCTCTCTCCATTTAATATAGAAAAGTCTCAATAGATAGATGAAATGGTTTGTTCAGCTCTTAGAAAGAGAAAATTAGGTAAATTGAGACCTACACTGGATATTGATTCAACTGTGTGAAGTATCTCCTAATAACTTATTTAATAACTTATTTAATAACTCAAAAGAGAACAATTATGTATACTTTGACATGAGAAGCTGGAACTCTATATACCTCTTCATGAATATTTATTTCAGGAGTTTCTTAATTGCTTTCAACTTTGAAAGCAATTTCTGTAGATTATTTTAATTATATAATATTTCTTGTCATCAAATTTGTAAAGCTTAGGGTGTGGGGAAGATGGGAAAAAAAAATCTGAGAGAAACAAAAATACCAGGAATTATAGTAAGGAAGAAATTATGTGATATAAGTTTAAAAAAAATAAAGTGCCCAAAGGAGCACTCTCAAATTGGAGATTGGTGTTCAAGCAAGAATGTAATTTTTACTGAATTAAGGTAAATTAGGTAAGTGGAACAGAAAAAAAAGTGGACTTCAAATAATGAAAGCTTTAAAGTTCATGACAACACTTTGGGTCTAGAGTGGGGAAAAACTCCACAAAACCAAATATAAGAACCAAAAATTTTTTTCTGTCATTTTAAGAAACATCAAAAATAATCTGAACATTATAATATAAGACATAAAGGTCATTGTAATAAATATGTTTGTTTATGTCATCCAGAGGTGTTCACAGTTAATAAAAAATATAAATAAGGTTTATGCTGACAAATATGGAATTATGTGCTTAAAATAGTCTGGTAAACTATGTTGGTACGTGTCAGCCACCAGTAATGCTTTCTGTAAGTATTAAAGTGTTTAGTGGACCTGTCAAAATTAAGAGGGTTTTACAAGTGGTGAAGAAGAAAAATTTAGTGTTGTGCTACTACAAGAAAACTTTTACAGGTCAGCTATCAAAATATTTGAGAGCAACATAGGCATAAAACTCATGTTATCATAAAATCATAAAAAGGCTTGGGTTGGAAGGGACTTTAAAATTCCAACAACCTTGTCGCAGGCAGATTGTCGCCCCCCGCTAGATCATGTTGCTCAGGGCTCCATCCAGCCTAACCTTGAACACTTCCAGGGATGGGACATCCACAGCTTCCCTGGGTAGCCAGTTCCATTGCCTCACCACCTCGAAAGAATTTCTTCCTAATATCTAATCTCAACCTACCCTCCTTCAGCTTAAAGCCTTTCCTCCTTGTCCTATCACTATATGCCTGTGACATCACTCTCTTTTTTATAAGCCTCGAGTACTGAGAGGCTGCAATGAGGTCTTCCCAGAGCCTCCTCTTCTCCATGCTGAGATACCCCAGCTCTCTCAGCCTGTCTTCATAGGAGAGGTGCTTCAGCCCTTGGATCATCTTCATGGCCCTCCTCTGGACTCAGCTGAACAGGTCCATGTCATTCTTTTACTGAGGACTCAAGACCTGGACACAACACTCTAGGTGGCATCTCACAAGGGCAAGGTAGAGGGGGAAAATCACCTTCCTCAGCCTACTGGCCTCACTTCTTTTGAGGCAGCCCAGGATGCAGTTGGCCTGTTGGGCTGTGAGTGCACACTGTTGGCTCGTGTGCAGTTTTTCTTATACAAGAACCTCCAACTCCTTCTCCACAGGGCTGCTCTCAACAGGTGCTTCTCCTGATCTGTACTCATACCTGGGATTGCCCCAAGCCAGGTATGGGAACTTGCACTAGGTCTTGTTGAACTCTATAAGGTTCTCACAGAAGTAGAAGACCTACTTCTCAAATTTGAACAGGTTCCCCTGGATGGCATCCCTTCCTTCTGTTGTATCAATTGCACTGCTTAGCTTTGTGTCATCTGTAAACTTGCTGAGGGTGCACTTGATCTCACTGTCAATGTCATTGATGAAGATATGAAGAGCACTGGTCACAAGACAGAGCCCTGAGGGATACTACTTGTCAGCAGCTTCCACCTGGACATAGAGCCCTTGATCACAACCCTCTGACTGTGTCCATCCAGCCAATTCTTAATCTACCAGATAGTCCACCCTTCAAATCCATGTCTCTCCAATTGTATGGGACCATGTTAAAGTCCTTATGGCAGTCTAAGTGGGTCAGACTTTGGTGGGTCTTCCCCTGTCAATCATTGCAGTCACTCCACCGTAGAAAGCCACTAAATTGGTCAGGCAGGACTTGCCCTTGGTGAAGTTATACTCACCGCCTTGGGTCACCTCCTTGTTTTTCATGTGCCTTAGCATTGCTTCCATGAGGATCTGCTGCATAACCCTCCCAGGCACAGAGGTGAGGTTCACCAGTCTGCATTTCCCTGGATCTTCATTATTCCCCTTTCTAAAACCAGGAGTGATATTTCCTTTTTCCAGTCACTGTGGACTTCACCTAACTGCCATGACTTTTCAAATATGATGGAGAGTGATTTGGCAACACCAGCCAGTTCCCTCAAGACCTTGGGATGCATGTCATCAGGTCCCATAGACTTGTGCCTATTCAGTTTAATCAAGTGGTTCTGAGTCTTCTCTTTGCTTACAGTGGGAGGGTCTCCAATTCCCCAACCCCCACCTTGAGTTTCAGGGACTTGAGAGACATGGGAAGCCTGAGTAATAGTGAAGTCTAAGGCAAAGAACTCATTGAGAACCTCAGCCTTCTGTAATCACCAGTTCCCCCTTCTCACTATCAGCAGGGGTACACTCTCCTTGGCCTGTTTTCTGACCTATGTACAGAATTCCAACTTGTAATTCTCCATATCCCTTGCTGAGTCCTGTTCCATCTGTGCTTTAGCTTTTCTGATCCCAACCTTTCACTCTCCCCAGGTCACCTGTCCCTGTTTTCACTAACTGTACATTCCCTTCTTACTCTTGTGTGGGGAGCACATCCTTGCTCAGCCATGACATTTTCTGGCATGCTCTTGATTTCCTACACGCAGGGATGGAGAGCTTTTGTGCTCTAACAAAAGCAGCCTTAAAGAGCTGCCAGCTCTGTTTGACATAAAACTTGCAAAATAGAAAAATATTTGTACTGGGTTTGTGTGGCAAGCTTTTGGTAGTGGGGGCTTTCTCTGAAAAACTACTAGAAGCTTTCCCTGTGTCTGACAGAGGCAATACCAGCTTGGCTTCAAGATGGATCTGCTGCTGTTCAAGGATGAGTTCATCAGTGATGGTAGTAATGCCTCTGTGCTAACATATTTAAGAAGGAAAAAAAGTTATTGCACAGGTGAAATTGTGACCAGAGAAGAGAGGAGTGAGAATATGTAAAAGAAACAACTCTGCAGACACTAACGTTGGTGAGGGAGGGGGAGGAGATGCTCCAGCCACTGGAGCAGAGATTTCCCTGAAGCCCATGGTGAAGCCCATGGTGAAGACCATGGTGAGGCAGGCTGTGACCCTGCAGCTCATAGAGGTCCACAGGGGAGCAGCTTGTGGAGGAGCCCATTCCAGAGCAGTTAGATGCCTCCAAGGAGGCTGTGACTCCATTAGAGGTCCACAGTGGAGCAGGTTCCTGTCAGGACCTGTGGACCCATGAAGAGCCCATATTGGAGCAGGTTTCCTGGTAGGATCTGTGAAGAGAGGAGCCCATGCTGGAGCAGGTTTGCTGACAGGACTTGTGATACTGCAGAGGACACACACTGGAGCAGGTTGTTCTTGAAGGACTACACTCTGTGGAAGAGACTCACTATGGCGAAGTTCATGAACAACTGCAGCCCATTGGAAGGATTCACACTGAAGAAGTTCACAGAGGACTCTCTCCTGTGGGAAGGACT
Source organism: Manacus vitellinus (assembly GCF_001715985.3). Classification (NCBI taxonomy): domain Eukaryota; kingdom Metazoa; phylum Chordata; class Aves; order Passeriformes; family Pipridae; genus Manacus; species Manacus vitellinus. The sequence continues at coordinate 13,658,867 of NW_021940750.1, forward strand.
GGGGAGGAGGGGAAAGAGTCCTCTCACTGAGGAGGAAGCAGAGAAAGAAACAACACATATTATCTGACCATAACCACCATTCCTCATCCCCAGTGCACCACTTGTCAGGGGGAGGAGGTAGAGAATTGAGAATAAAGCTAAGCCTGGGAAGGAGGAGTGGGGAGAATATGGGTTTTAGATTTGTTTTTCCTTCTCATTACCCTACTTTAGTTTGATTGGCAACAAATTCAATTAATTTCCCCAAGTAGAGTTTGATTTGCCTGTGCTGGTAAATGGTGAGTGATCTCTTCCTGTCCTTATCTCGACCCAGGAACCTTTCATAATATTGTTTTCTCTCCCTTTGTCCAGTTGAGGAGGGGAGTGATAAAGAGGGTTTGGTTGGTACTCGGCATCCAGCCAAGGTCAAACCACTACAATACTCTTTAAAAAAAATAAAGGAATACTTGTAACTAAAGCAAACCAGGATTTAATGTCTTATTTGATAAAATTTTTAATAAAAGACAGATGAAGATGTTATACTGGTGGACAGGAAAAAAAATCAATGAGATCATAATCTTGCCTGATTAAAAAGCATTCAGAGTCATGCAAATGAGAATTTCTGGAAAAAACCCTAGACATCTTTTTTGGGAAGAACTTCTCAATGATTCTTGAAAGGATTAAAATAAGGACACAGATACCATATTCTAAATGAACTCTGTCATCTGACCTAAGTATACATATAAAGAGTATCCAGTATCAAATAAGATAGAATACATCGTCTCTGAAGGCATTTATAGAAACACATTCACAAAGCAAAATGTGTCAAACCAGGTTGACACAGACACATTTTCCCATCCCACTTAAAAAAATTGAATAATTAACACACAAACGAAAATTGGAGTAATTCATTTCAGGAAGCCCCAGCTTACCAGCCATATGTAGCTACTCTTTATTTTATGCTGATGAGAACTTGCTTATGTCTCATATTTATAGGTTGAGGGGAATTCTCCACCTTATTATATAAATTAGCTACTGAAGCTACAGAACCTAGATATACAAATGAACACTAATGCTGGTGATGTCAGATGTGATTATGTTAGGGATTCATTCCCGTCTTTAAATAGTAGCTGAAGGAACTCGTAGTAGCCTGGAGCTTTATGGAAAACAAACTATTCTGCTAATGCATAAGAAAGACAAAGAATGCAGTAAGAAGCCATCAGGGAATCTACTTCTATGAAGAAGGGCAAAAAAGAAGACAGGCTAAGTCAAAGCTCACTTTTGAATCAAAATGGATTTTTAAACTGATGTTTTTCTTCAGAGCTTGTGATAGCACAAGCCATTTAAATCCTGAGTTTGGCTTCAGAAAGCAGATTTATTGGTATATGGCTTGTGTGTGTTGAATATAAAATCACATCCGTTACATCCAAGGAAATGAAAAGTATCAACTACCTAAAGCTCTGTGTGGGTGGACCTGGTGTCTCCAATTCTGAGTGGTTTAGGTTTTTATAGTATACATTGATTACATTTGAGGCTAGGAAGACATATTATTACTTTTTTCCATTACTTTTTTGTTTCAAACCTAGAAGACAACAGTTTCAATGCATGATGAGTGAACTAGAAATAATATAGAAATAGTATGTTCTAAAACTGCTGAGGTTATATAAAATCTGTTTTCCTCCTATTTAAAAGCATTTGAAGACTATTAACCAGAATCAGATTATAAAAGTCAATATCGTCAACACTGATTAAACAATTAAAATATATTGAAATTTTCTGCAATGGACATCTACACTGTTTGTTCTGATTTTTCTTGCTTCTTGACAGCCCACACAATTGACCTACTTTCCACTGAGTGTACAGACAGTTGACTTCACCTTCCTTAACTCATTTCAGTAGACCTATTTCACAGTTTTTGTAGCATCATAATTTTTCCTGAGTACCTAAGAAGTTTAAGCCTCTGGTAAGAAGTTAATTCTTTCCTCCAAACAAATGTAGCCCCTTTACATGGTGTCTCTACTTTCAGTTTGGGATGTGTTAATGTGCTGTATAAAAGAGAAAAAGCGGGAGAAAAGCAGACTGAGGTAAAAAAAAAAATAAATACTACTATTCTATCTTTACAGAAGATGGTAGATTTATTGTTGCTTTCAATCGTCACTCACTTAAATCCAGATTTTATTCTATTTTGGATTGCTCATACTTTTAATTCAGTATCAAACCTCCTAACTTCAGATTTATTGCTTCTATGTGATCTAGAATTGGAATTGCTACATATCATCATCACCTACAGTAATTCCTAGAACTGTAGCTCTTTAAGTCAGAAGTGATTTTTACGATGAGTCAGTCTAATAGTCTACATAATAAGGGCCATATGAAGTCAAATAGCAAGGCCTATATCTATCTCAATAGCTTGTACTCCAAAGAAAATAACAGTTAATGGTCTATTTTAACATGAACTGAATATCTGAGTTAGGTGGAACTCTGTGATTCATTAGTGGTTGTCTTTTTTTCTGGTTCATGGTTCCTACACGAGGTGTTCAACATCACAGAAGTTATTGCTCTAATCTGCATATTTTTGATACTGTCTTTATTGGCAGATTCAACTGGGAGATAAAGGAATGGTTAAGCTTGGATAAATTAAGTGCTTTTGCAAGCCTTAGCTTTTGGAAGCTAAATTTTGATTGCTAGGAAAGACAACTAAGACTAACATCTCAATAACAGTGTTCTTCAAATCCTGTCAGCTCTTTATTCAAGACCTGAGAACTAGGCAGAAATTTGAAGCTCAAAGGTGTGAATGAAGCAATGGTGTAGATAGGAGGGATATAGTTATGTTAGGAACAGAGGAATTTTTCTGAAGGAGTAAATTGCACAGGCAGCATGGCCTGAAACTTAATCATAATGGAGTCAAGTAATGAAAATGAAAAGTGTTGTAGATTAATATTTTGAATAAGAAGGGAGAAACTGGGAGAAAGCTAAGATGTGCAAAAAGACACCTGACTTAAAGTGATACAACTGCTTTTGTCCTAGCTCTGGGGACAGGAACAGGGACAGGAAGAATATAGTAAGTGCTACTGCAATAATTAGGCAAGTAAACCTAGCATGTGGATGTTCAAATCCATGAGAGGTAAATACATAAAGAGGGAAGGAAGAACATAAAAATAACAGTCCAAAAAGTGTGAAATTTACTAACAGATGGAAGGCTCTAAATTTTTTTTATATCAAAGTCTAAGTAAAATTTGTCCTACAATTCAAGAAGAAAACAAAATGATCCAAACACGCTACTGTAAACAATCACGGCACATTGAAAACATTAAGGAAACTATCACAGGAAAAAGGCTGACTTTTAAAAAATGAAAGGTTTGCTTGAATGAGAACAGGAAAGGAAATTAGAGAGGCTGAAAAAGAATTTGAGGTATGACCAAAGAATGCTCAAACTGACCTTAAAAACCTTTCATATCAATTATCACTCCTGGTAACAATCTCTGGCCTATGTTCAATAACAAACCTACAGAGATTCTAATGGCCTATTAAAATAAGATTTAACAGCTTTTCTTCAGAGGTTGGACAAAAAGGCAGCTGGTGCTTTTATCAATATATACTGGTGCTTGCTTTTATCAATATATATCAATATATACGACAAAGCACTGTAGTATTTTCAGTGTCTAGTCTTTAGCGTGAAATATGTACCAAATCCAGTCATCAACAATTCCACTGTGCAATAGTACACTAGGAACCAGAAGTGGTTTGCATAGGAGAGCTGAGACGCTGTTATATGTGGCCTTTCTGTTTTCCCACCCAGCTGTGTAATCAGATGTGCTTTCTTTGAAGCATTAAAGTAGATCAATGGAAAAGAAATACAAAATAGATCGATCTAACTCTTAAATATTTTTGAGTCAGTTGTAGATGGATATGTTTCTTTGTGAACACTGGGGTTAGTGTTTATTTCCAAATTAAGATTTTACTAAGAAAAAATCTGCTTGACTCGGTTACCTGTTTCTTCTTTCCCTTTAGGTAGAGAAAGGAGGGATCAGCAAAACATTGAGACACAGTGAATGCCATACTTTTTAAAGATAAGAGATCTTCCTCTATAGTATGGTTTGTGCACATCTTTTCTATCCGTCTTTCTGTACCATACCTGCTATGACTTTGAGATAGAATCTAGCTCTTAGTATTTTGCTAAGTTAAGGTTGTTTCACTAATCTGCAAAATCAGTATCTTTTTCTGCAGAAGATAGGACTAGAAATGATCTTGGGTTATCAAGTCCAGGCCCCTGATATTATAGGGAACCACATCATCTAATCCCTTCCTTTAACTTATCTAGTTCCATTTTAGCTAGTTTCTTGGCCCTCTAATACTACTAGAAATATGTTCCAGAACCAGGTTACTATGCTTAAAACTTTTGGTTTTTTGAAATTAAACTTATTTATTAATTGTGTGAACTCATAACTGCATATTATTGAAGGTGAATAAAATTAGTGAATTGGGCTAAATCTAACACCCTTATGGCTTTTCCCACGATAAAGAATGACATACAATATGCAGCATGGTATCTTAAAAGCCCACAACACAATGATAACTTCATTGTGATACTATGATTAATATCAACTTTACAATCTCATTTTGAAAATCCATTTAATCTAGGCTTCTTCTGGTATATATTAGTCAGGGATTTCTTTGGTTTATTTTACACATAGAATAGGCAGTGGTGTGTGAACTACTGGAGCTTCTTTTCAGGTATAGGAACAAGTTCAGCAAGAAGATTTGCTTAGAGGTTCATTAGGAATATATTTTTGTTGTTGAAAATTACTCAACATTCTCCTCTTTTTAAACATTAGCTGAGGCTTTGGTTCAGCCAGTAAAATGTAATTTTTGACGTTAAAAAGGCAAAAGTATACTTTTATTATAACCACTGTTGCAGAGAAATGTTAGCCTTATTCTGTTCCCTTCTCCCCAGGCTTTAGAACTAATTGTTTTTAACAATATCTAATGCTGAGTTCAGCTTGGACATTGGATGTAAGAAAGAGAATACTGAGTACATCATGGCAGGTTGAAAAAGTCTATTTTAGTCAAAGGATGATGGTACAAGCATGTGAAAGCCTGAGTTACTCTGTGGCTCACTCTGTAGCATGGACGAGGGGCTGTGCTGAAGTGCTTCACTAGTCATTTTATAGTGCCATGGCATACAATCACTTTTTTGATTATCTATGTCTAGATTTCCTAAACAGGAAAGACTATGACATTCAGAAATTAGTTTCATAAATGCTAACCAAAGTAGAACTTGGTCAAATTGTAATTTGTAACTATTTCAAAAGAACATACTTTGAAATGTGTCCACAAGAGAAGAGGAAGGGTAGGGAATCTTCGGAAGTTATTTATTTTTATTTTATATTTCTTTAAAGCTAATGAAAGAATTTAAAATAACAAATATTTTTCAAAAACTCTCATATCTTTCAGAACACAAAAAATCCTGTTGGTGCAATGCCTAATATAATGCTGTGGTCATTCTCTGAAGGGGTTGAGATTCCAAAGAGCTCAAACATTTAGAAAATCTCAAAGCTCAAGCATTTTTTGGGTAAGATGTGATGGCTACTTTCACTTCAACTTTTTATAATTTTCATTCATTTCCATTTGTAAGCCAAATTGGAGCTCTTCCTGCAATAGGCTGCTATATGCATCATAATGAGCTTCCATATATCAAAAGGAGGTAGGTTTTTTTAATGTCTGATTTTATGAAAAAAAAATGCCTTCAAAATTAGATACCATCAGTTCTAACAAACATTTTATGGACTGATATGTGTGAAAAAATATTATTTAGTGAGGGTAATGTTGTCAAGGACAGTATAGTTTTCACTTTCTAAGGCACAGTACTGATTCAAGTAATGTCATGTTTAAAAGGTAATATTAGTGACACCTCAAAAAAATTACTCTAGCTGTACCATTTGCTGAACCTGCTCCTTAACTGTGAAATGGTATGACTAAAATCTGATTAATTCACTGGAAAACTCTTAGTCTGGAGTAAGACTACTTGAAATGACATCGCTATTTCTATGTACTAAGAGCAGCAAGCTCTACTAGTAAAGTATTCATGCAGCAATCATTAAAACACTTTTTCGTCTTCTCTCTTACAAAAACTATCTCCATTATCAGTGTTACTGCATACACAACCCCTGTATTGCTTGATGGATTTGTATTCAGAAATCCTACTTGGTTAACTATGCTGGTGTGGTTGCTCTGACATTTTTTTCATCTTACTCATGAGCACTATCTATATCTCTTTTCATCTTCATTTTGTTGTGAGTTATGTGTTGCAGAATTGTTTTGATTCAGCGTGCTAGAATGCTGATGAAAATCAGAATATGTAACTATAATTAAGGTAGGACATGTACAATATATCTTATAATTTCATATTACATTATTGTTTCAGGCAATTAAATACTGTAGGTTTTTATTCATCTAAACATACATCAATATCTTAATTTTCTATAATTATATAAACCCCGAACTCTCACATATGCTTATCTTGAATCTTCTCATCTCCAGGATCAGATGTTTAAAAATAATTTTTTGCTAACTTTGAAGACTTCAGACATTCTACTAACATTTAATGTTTATAGACAACACCAATTCAATTGTCTTTGAATAACAGGTAATTTATTTAAAAGCAAAAATGAGATCCTTTACTGAAGTCCTCATATTATCTGGATGAATCTCTTTGGGGCAAAAGCCATGTTAGGGTAATGCCCATCACAAGGCTAGGAGCTTGAGTTAATATGCAGTGGTAAGATAAGTACTCAAAAAGAATCTGTTATCACCTGATAACCTACACAAGAAATTTGATCCATGGTAGAAACAACAGAAATTGAAGAGGGCAGAGAGAAGCACAAGCAGACAGTAAGTAACATAAGAAGACTAACCAAATCCTACTGTCTCTTCTGCAGTGTTAATAAATAGTGCTAAAATTAATTTCTTGCATAAGTTTTACAAATTGCCATTGTGATAGTTTAATTCACACGTTGTGCTTATTCTACATTGCTTACGTGGTAATCAACAATCTTCAGTCCATTGTTAGTCGTCCTTATTGCACCACTGTGGCCTCTTAGAGCTCTGTCACCAAACACTGGACAGTATTAGGATGTTACTTAGTCACTAAGAAAAAGTTCATGCTGCTTATTTAATTGACAGCTTAAAGCATAAATTTTGTATAGCTGGATGCTACATATAAAAGGCCAAACTTATATTTCATTTCACACTCTTGCCTTTGAATTTATTGGTATCCTTTGTTGTCCTTGAGGAACTACTTTGAATGCAAGAAACTACAGTTATAATAGTTAGAAAGAAATCAGTGCTTACAGGGGAGGTGATCAAACAGTAAAAAAATAACCATTTATAGCTGTTTTAGCAGTATGCCTTTATGTATGCTTGGAATTGCATGTCAATGAAGCACAAGCTAAGATTTAAAACCACACAGTTTCAAAGGTAACATACAAAACAACTTGACTCTTTTGCCAGATTCCACCCTGAGGGTAATGGTATGCTTCAAAATATTGCTTTGCTAGGTTTTTATTTCTGGCAAAAAATATCTTCCACAAAATTGTTCTGTTCTGCAGCATAGCAGCACTAATTTATAATCTGTGCTCCAGCAGCTTTCTGTCTTTCTCTCTCCCATTTAACATTTATATTTACTTTATTCCCTCCCTTCTTTCGTTCTAATTACTGTAGCAACTGCATTTTTTGAAAAACTATGAGAAAAATTGGAGCTTAAACAAAGGACTGGAAAACCTGAAGAAAAGTTTTTCTGTGTGTCTGATGATGAAATGTATAGGATATTATAATACCATACTGACCTCATACACTGTATTTTCTACTTGGAGATCTTTTGTCAGTTTGCAGAGAAAGGAAAGTGACTGATTTGATTTCACAGATGGGAGGGAAGTGGGGAAGCAGAAGTGAAAAAAAATTACATACAAGATGTCCCTGATTACCACAAAAACAAAGCAGATCTCTTCATGACATTTTCATATGCTCTGGACCAAAGGTTCTTTGCCCATTATCTTTGCAATTTTCCTTAAACACCTTGGAGAAAATCCCCAACAGTTCATCAGAACAGCGGTGATCCACTATCAAGGGTGAAAGATATGATACAGATAATTTGTCCACAAGAAACTGGAATTAAAACAGTAATTCAGTACATGTAGGCTACTAAACACCTTATTTTGGGAAATGTATTTGGTCCTTGTCAACTTCACTGGATTAAAAAGCAGGAATGAAGCAGCTGATGACTTCTCCACATATAGTCAATGGGTCATTGATTTCTTGAGTGTGTCTTCGCTCCCTAACCACTGCATTGTCACACGTTCACTCTTCATTGTCACATGCAATACCATCATCTATGACTTTTTATCAGGGCGTTGTCATGAAAAATGGAGTACATCCTCAAAACCAAAGAAGTGATGATGTCTAAAGTGTACATTACCTAATCTGTAGCAAGGAGGAATCTACATTCACATAGACATTTGCCTCTTCAAGGAAGCAGTAGAAGTGATTTATGCTTCTGAACAGCATTTTCTTTCTTATCAGCATAGCTCTTGCTATTCCTCTTTTTTTTTCATCCTTGTTACAGTTTATTTTACTGCTTATGTATTGCTTGAAAAAGAATTAGTGCACAATTTACACCAAAAGAAGTAAAAAGCAATAGTAATTTCAGCTATTTCAGTAGATTATTACTTTTTCATAATCCAGTTTATCTAACTAATTGCCACTCATCACTTATGGATTTGAAAATATGGCAAATCCACTCATTCAGTATTATGATCAGATTCGGGTTTTCTCACAGAGCTGTATCTATGATTGCTGATCTGATTCCTGATAGAGAGAAGCAAGCTTCCATTATTGACATAATTATGTTTTCTTACTTGATTTTTTTTCCACCCTTTTTAAACCTAGGACACACTTTCTCCCTTATGTAATTTTATCAGCATTCTGCATAAAATACACTCTTCATTACTGCAGTTAGCAAAGAGATATCTTTGTATACATGAGTTGTCACTTGGGAATTTTAGACTGAACTACTTTAGAGATTTTTGGGAAAGCAGCTTGCTCAGTTCTCATCTTCCCTTGTTTTTGTCATTGGCAGTACACCTGCAAACTGAAAACTATTTCTGTCCTTTTGTCTGGGATTCTCCTGGGTACTAGAATGCTAAAGGCATTTGTTTACAAGGCAGTGAGAAGAGGAGCATATCTCCACTTTGATAGATGATCCAGGTTACTCTTCACACTTCCCTGTTTTATTGATTCACTAAACAGAAAGACTAATTCAAGTTTATGTTCTGTATATTTGCTCTGGTCTCACCAGAATTCCAAACCCTCCCCTAAGATTAAACAAAATCATTTTGTCTTTCTATCCACCAGCACAGTGACAGTGAAGTAACCATCAACTAATCAATTTTGTAGCAAAACTAATTTTTATTTTAAACAAACATCGCCATATTTTGTTGACACAATTAAATGATTTGAGTGTTATGCCATATATCTAGCATACACCCTAGAGAGTAGGTAGAAGCTACTGCAGAAATCACAACATACGTGCTTCTGCATCAAATTAAATATTTTCCCCTTAATCCTAACACCAGCAGCTGTTAGACAGTGTGACTTACTGCATATGGCCTATATAATGAGGCAGATTCAGGCAGTTCAAGTTCCTCTGCTGAATGCTGAATAAGGCCTTCTCTCCAAGGCCACTACGACTTATTGCTTTTGAAACAGACCTCCTCATGCAAATAACTACATTTGGTATTCAGGAGTTATAAAGATGAAAAACCTCACAGTGTTTTTTATTACTAGGGAGATAACAAATAAGGAGGGTTGGTAAATGAAATGCAGGAAACCTCCACAGAATTTGGTGCAAAAATATTTTCTTTCTGTTTACACTGTCCAAAAAGTAATCAAATTATTCCTTTGCAATAACTACAGAAGTTCTTAGTAAGACTAAAATTGGAGGTGGCTATTCCTAATAGCCGATATAATGTCCTGGAAAAAGTAATATACTGATTGTACAAAAGAACAGAACTGTCTGCAGGTAGACGATATAGCTAATTCATCGTCGGTATTAAGAGCAGACATAATCTGTTTCAAGCTCCATTTTATTTATCTCCTGTTCCATTGCTTAGAGGACTGCAAGGTTAAGGGCAATCCTTTCATGCTACCTGACAACGTGAAGACAGCTTCTCCATATTTAAACAATAAAATCCTGTTAAAAGGACTACAGGAACACCAATTAAAATACTGCAGTAAAAGTAATCTGAAAATATGATCTATAACTGAGAAAAAACCAAAGCAGTTCACTGCCTGAAGGAATGTGCTGATTGCTTTTTACTGTAATGCATGCTGTGGGAAGGGAAGGGAAGGGAAGGGAAGGGAAGGGAAGGG